>NC_064282.1:30862975-31162975 GCF_019186545.1 Solanum stenotomum
AGGGTCTGACACTTCCATTCCGTACACTCGTGGCTAGTGATCCCATATAGACACTGAATATTGGTGAGTCCTCATGTTCCAAGGACCAAGACTCTTTTATTGCTTTTATGTCTTTTCATTTCAAATTTTGTATGTGATGTATGAGTTATGTCTCAATTACTTCTTTGTGATGTAATAGATGACTTTGAGACTTATGTTAGACTTCCACTATTTTTTCTTATCAAACTCTTTATGTTTCAAAAATGTCTTCTGAACTCTTTAAATTCTTGTATCTTGTATGATGTATGCTAAGTGGTTTGTATAGAGGCTTTCGGGGTCCTCTACGCCATGTTACGACTAGGGTGTACTTTGGGTAGTGACAACAATATATATAAAATTCAATAAATTTCAAACTTTATTATATGTATCAAATACATATCAACTAACCTTAATGTTATGTATCAATCACAAAAAAATAAATGCTTTTGAGAGCAATTATATATATAATGTATCTTTTATAAACTACAGTAATTTTCAATGAGTATAAATGTATCATGCACAATTTTATCGACATGATAGATAAATATTAATTTATACTATATGTATTTGATACATAAAATCTACCACAGAGTAATGCCTCGATCTCAAACCAAACAACTTATGGACAACAATTACTTGTTTAATGTATCCCGTAAGAATAAAATACTAATCAATTTAAAAGAGATACATAAATAGTAATGTATCATGCACTAATTTTTTAGGCATAATACGTAAATTTAAATTTATACTAAATGTATTTGGTACATAGCAACTACCACATAGTAATGTATCGATCTCAAACCTAACATCTTATGAGCAATAATTACTTATTAAAAATATCTAGTAGAAATACAATACTTATCAATTTAAACAAGATACATAAATAGTAATGAATTGATAAATCTATACATCTCAAAAATAAAATTCAAAAATAATTACACAACATTATTATAAAATGTATGGATGATCCATCAAAGCTATGTATCTCTTCAACCGTTTTGTCATTTGTATTAATGCATAACAGATACAATGAAAATTCAAGCTCTTGTTTCTTTACCTCAACGATGTATTGGATCTACTTATTTTTTCTCAACTCAACGATCTCTAATTCAGCTGCGATGACTAATTTGAGATTCACAAAATCAATATTTGACCAATAAACTTTCACTTTTTTTTATCACTCATACCTCACCTCACTTTCCCAGATTTTGGAATGTCTCAACAAGATTGACAGGTTCATGCGTATTAGTACAATTTATCGACAAGTTTGAAAGGTTATTTGATGAACAGGAAGAAGAAATTTGAATTTTGAATTTGTTGATTCTATTAGGATTTACAACTGACTAATTGACAGTAAGAAGAAATATGTAAGCGTAATTTATGAGATTTTAATTAAAATTTTCATCCCCCATCTTTTTTAGCGTAACAACTTGATACATTATATATTAGCACTAATGTATCCAACATATGAGTTATGTATTCGAAAGTTGTAAAAATTAAGGAATTATTATAATCAGAAAAAGAATAGGAATAAAATATAATTTACTCCTTACGCTGTATGGTTCTTAAAAGTTTTACTTAAAATAATGTTTAACGATGATATCTTTATTTAAGAGTTCTCATTTGACTTCAGCATTACTTATGTGACTTGTATGATAAACAATGTTTTATTTTGTTTTGTATCTTCTAACAAAAAAAAATAGATCACAAGATTAATATTTTTTCATATTACCAGAAGGATTACATAAAAATCATAAACTAATATATATTGAGCAATAACTTATTGTAAATATTTCTTTCTTGACCAGCTTCATTTAAGCAAATTGACTGGTACTTCAACATGATCAAAGATTACAAGACCCAATAACAAAATTAATGTACAAAAAAAAAAGGAAAAGGGTCAAAAATATACCTCAACTTTAATTTATTAGTTGACTATATTCCTACCGTTAAAGCAAAGTTATTCATATCCCCGCAGTTACTAGTTTCACAATTTATATCCCTCAATTGATGAAAATCCCCAAATCAAACAAAATTGACCCAATTTCTTAAAAAATGACTTATTCTCCATTTTAAAACCATGCCTATCTATCTCAAACCCAAAATAATTTAACCCATTTTCCTTGAAGATCCCAAAGGCGAAGCTCTCCATCCCAAGAACCAGAGAGAGCAAACATACCGTCGGAGGAGAGAACAACATCCTGAACAAAGTGGCCGTGGCCGGTGAGACAGCGGCGGGGGACACCGTATTGTGCGCCGTCCTTGGTGAGAGACCAGACAATGATGGACTTGTCCCTGGAGGAAGTAACGATCATGTCGGAGTTATCAATTGGAGTGGCGATGGCAGTGACCCAATCGGTGTGGGCTTTCATGGTGCCGCGGAGGACAAGTGATTCTTGCACTATTTTGTCAAGCAAGGTGGTCACCGCTCCGATTTTCCTCTGGAGGCAAATGAGACGACGATATAGCAGTGAAGCTAATAAAATTTATTGACTGGTTGTTTTCGTTTTATTTTCTAGTATTTCTTGGTTGCTGCATTGTTGATTAAGAAAAAATGAAGTTCAAATGAAGAATCATGGCAGAATTAGGGAAACACAATTGCAGAATTATCATGACAGGCTTCAAATGATTTTTTTTTAGAATGGATATAGAAAATGAGTTAAATTATTTTGGGTTTAAGATAGATAGATGGGTCGGGCATGGTTTAAAATGGGAAATGAGTCATTTTTTAAGAAATCAGTCAATTTTGTTTGATTTGAAAATTTCCGTCAATTAAGGGGTATAAATGGTGAAATTAGTAACGGCGAGCCTATAAATAACTTTGTTTTAACGGTAGAGATATAATCAACTAATAAACTAAAATTAAGAGGTATTTTTGACCATTTTCCCAAAAAAAAAAAATACTATTAAAATCTTTTTTTTTCTTTTGGTTCATCCACGTAGTATCATAAGCTTTTGAAAACTAATCGGACCTCGAAAAGAGACTAATCTATTACTCACTAATAAAATATAATAATTATCATTTGACCATCTCGTTTAGGAAGTAAAAATATATGTACAGGTATGTATAGTATATATCTATTAATATAAAGTATATACTATCAATACATTGTGTACATATTTTGTTAAAAGATGGCACAAAAAGAGTTTTCTCCGAAAGAAAATGTCCGGTGAAACATTGGAGATACTATTTAAGCACTATTACACTGCTACCTTTTCATTCACACCATAATGGTAGTACAAAATATAACACTAATTGTTCACTTGTACAATTGCACCGAGTATCTACAAAATGCTGGAGCTAATCCTTCAAATTAATACTTGAAGAAAGTTTTATTGTACAAATGCCACCTCCAAACCAAATACAAACTGCACTTGTCATTTCTCAATTTCCCAGTCAAACATCTCACCTAGAGATTGAACTATTCAACTGTTTAATCACATCTTAGCTTCCTACAACTGAAAATACAATATTTCATCAGCAACTTAACAGAAATATTTGGGGAAAAGTACAGTAACAGATGAAATACTAGTATTTAATTAATTCTAGGAAGGGGACTTCAAAATGCTCCATCAAAACTCCAAAACTTCAAGTGGAATGTTGAAATTGCATATAATTGTAATAGGTTAAGCGCCATCACAACACCAAAACTTTTGAGATGGAAATATTTTTCATTCAAAACTCAAATAGTTATGCAAGAATGGCGTATCTTAGACATTGACTACAAACTACTCTTAAATTTATTGATATCAAGTCAGATACATATTTCATCTCATACGTGTTTCCTCCAAAATATGTGCTCATAGTTGTCAATGAATAAATAAATAAAAGCAGAGCCTGATGCTCACAGGCTTCTTAAAACCTAGATAAAGAACAAATACTCCTGCATTAAATCTTGTAGTTAAATTAATGTGGAAACCCAGAAAAAGAACAAAGGAGAACTTAAGAATAATGAAAGATTAGAACTAAAAGCAATGAAGAACAAGAAAGAAGAGATAACTTTATTTGATAATTCAGTCATTTTTCACTGCCTAAGACTTACACTTATAATAAAGAACTAACTTCATGGTCCTAAAAATCAGCAACACATCTGCTGAAGATAAACAAACTCCTAGAGACTAGGTAAAGAAGTTATTTTAGGAAAACTAAAGCTAATTTACTGCAGTAAATAAATTAAAGGCTGCAGTCCTAAAACATAGCAACTAACACTCCTCCTTGGTTTAGGAACTGCTGATTCCTAGTTTTTCTCTGAAAAACTCAAACTTGCCGAGGGAAAGGGGCTTGGTGAAAATGTCAGCAACCTGCTCATCACTCTTGCAGTAAAGAAGCTTTACATCTCCATGTTTCTGCACGTCTCTTAAGAAAAACAACTTAATATTGAAATGCTTCGTTTTTGCATGAAAAACTGGATTATTAGCAATAGAAATTGCAGCTTGGTTATCAATAAAAACCTCAGTCCCTTCTTTTTGCTCCATATTCAGATCACACATAATTTTCCTCAACCATAGTGCTTGATTCACAGCTGCTGTTGCAGCAATAAATTCTGCCTCGGCTGTTGATTGTGCTACTATATCTTGTTTCTTGGAATACCAAGAGAAAGCTCCTGATCCAAGATTGAAACAGAAACCTGAAGTACTCTTCATATCAGGTGCACCACCCCAATCACTATCGGAAAATCCGTTAAGTCTAAACTTCTGACTTTTGTGAAACTTAACACCATAGTTGATAGTTCCCTTGATGTATCTGACAATTCTTTTAGCTGCTCTCAAGTGTAAATCACTTGCACAATGCATGAACCGAGACAAAAAACTCACTGCATACAGAATATCAGGCCTAGTTGCAGTCAAATACATCAAGCAGCCAATAAGACTTCTATAATATGCCTCATCCACCTTTTCAGTTCCATCATCTTTGGAAAAATTTTCCTTTTGGTTCATTGGAGTACTCATAACTTTGCAGTCTTCCATATGAAACTTTTTTAGGATTTCTTGAGCATATTTTTTCTGGCAAATGAACACATTGTCTTCATTTTGTTTGATCTCCACTCCAAGAAAGTACGCCATCAGTCCAAGGTCTGTCATTTCAAAGACCTTCATCATTTCCAACTTGAAGTCCTCAATTAGGCAAACCTTACTTCCTGTGACAAAGAGATCGTCAACATACAAAGAAATAATAAGTATGTCTGCACCTGAACACTTAATATAAAGTGTAGACTCAGATAGGCTCTTCTTGAAGCCTAAACTGAGCAAATGATCGTCAATCTTGCTATACCAAGCTCTTGGTGCTTGCTTTAAACCATAGAGAGCTTTCTTTAGCAAATAAACCTTATTTTCTTGCCCCTTGACAACAAAGCCATCTGGTTGCTCAACATAAATCTCCTCCTGGAGAAGACCATTGAGAAAGGCCGACTTAACATCAAGTTGATAAACTCTCCAACCTTTTTCCGCTGCAATGGCTAGTAGCAATCTGATTGTGTCAAGTCGAGCAACTGGTGCGAAAGTTTCTGAGTAGTCTACTCCAAAGATCTGAGCGTAACCTTTCACTACAAGCCTCGCTTTGTGTTTGTTAATGGAACCATTAGCATTTAGCTTTGTCCTGAAGACCCATTTTACACCAATAATCTTTCTGTCTAGAGGTTTCTCAACAAGCACCCAGGTCTGATTTTTTTCGATCATCATCATTTCCTCCTTCATTGCTGCTACCCATTTGTCATCCCCTTCTGCTTCCTCATAGCTTGCGGGCTCACAAATTGCAGTATTGCATCTCTGATAGATATCAGAGATCAACCGCGTGCCTCTAACAGGAGGATCATCTACTAGATCTTTTGGATCTAATAGACTGTCAACTGGTGGATTGTTTTCAGGCTTCTCCCAGTTCCAGTGCTCGTCCTCAATGAAGTGGACATCTCTACTTACGACAATTTTCTCTGTTTGAGGTTCATAGACCTTATATGCTTTGGAGAAAACACTGTAGCCTATAAAGATGCCAGGAACTGCCTTCTTGTCAAGCTTATCTCTTTTAACCTGTGGTATATAAGAGAAACACAAGCAGCCAAAAATTCTGAGAAATTGCAATGAGGGTTTATGACCATACCATGCTTCATATGGTGTTTTATCCTTTACAGATCTAGAAGGAAGTCTGTTTTGCAAAAAAACAGCAGTGCTGGCAGCCTCTGCCCAGAACCTTTTTGGTAGATGTTTCTCATGTAGCATGCACCTAGTCATCTCCATTATAGTTCTGTTTTTTCTCTCACTTACTCCATTTTGTTGTGGAGTATAAGGGACTGTTAGCTGATGTTCTATACCAGCTTTGTCACAAAGTAATTTGAACTGATTTGAAGTGTACTCCTTCCCATTATCAGACCTTAAAGTCTGAATTTTGCAGCCACTTTGATTTTCCACTTTTGCCTTAAAATTCCAAAACACATCAGCTACCTCAGACTTGAATTTTAAGAAAAAAATCCAGGTCAGTCTTGTTAGATCATCAATAAATACAATGTAGTAAAGACTACCATTTAAAGATGGTGTTCTATGAGGTCCACACAGGTCTGTATGAATGAGCTGAAGCTTTTTTGATGCTCTCCAAGTTGTTTTGGGAAAGGGAAGCCTGTTCATCTTTCCAAGTAAACAAGCTTGGCAATCTGTCCACCGATTCTGCAATCTTGGTAGATCATTCACAAGTTCCTTTCTTTGCAAGAACATCATACCTTGATGATGAAAATGACCCATTCTTTTATGCCAAACTTCTGTAGAGTTGTCTGTCATAAGAAAAGCCGTCTGCTCTTCTTCCAAAGGATTGAGCGGGAAACACCTCCCCTCCATTTTGACCTTGAATATCTCATCGCCTGATGGATCTTCTATCACACACGTTTTGTTTTTGAAGAACAGATTGAATCCATTCTCCATTAATTGACCAACACTGAGAAGGTTTCTATCAAGGTCTGGAACATACAAAACATTTGCGATAAGCTTAGTTCTAGAGCCACTGGTAATGGCTATGGCGCCCTTGCCTTTCACAGCAAGACACTCACCATTTCCAATTCTAACTTTCTTTGTCTCAGTGTTCCACAATTCTTTGAACAACATCTTATCAGATGTCATGTGGTTAGAGCAACCACTATCAATTAACCAACTTTCACTTGAATCTAGGCTTGTGAAACAAGTTGCAACAAAAAGGTGATCTTCTTCTCGATCAGCAACTTGAGCTTCAACTTCGGGCTGCTGAATTTTGGCTTTACAGATTACAGCTTCATGACCCTGTTGATTGCACTTGCTGCATTTTGCATCAGGTCTCCTCCAACATTTGAAAGGAGGGTGACCTTTTTTTTCACAATGCCGACAAGGAGGATAGCTAGCCTTCTTGCTTTTAGCAAAATTCTCACTATTTTGTCCTTGCATCTTCTTGTTCTGCTTCTTCTTGTTTCTTCCATCATCTTGATGTTTAACTAATAGGGCTCCTTCAACAATTCCTTCCTGTCTCATTACACGTCGTTGCTCTTGTGCTTGAAAAGCACTTAAGAGCTCCGCTAGTGTAATTTTGGACAAGTCCTTAGTATTTTCTAAGGTTGTAACAGTAGCCTCAAATTTTTCAGGTACTGTTACAAGGATTTTCTCAACAATCCTTGAATCGTTAAAAGTGGAACCCAACAATCTGACTCGATTTGCTATATTAAGAAGTCGGTCAGAATACTCCTTTATGGTTTCACTTTCCTTCATCCTTTGCAGCTCAAACTCACGTACTAAATTTAGCACTTGCATCCCTCGAATTATTTCATCTCCTTCATACTCAGTCTTGAGATAATCCCATACCTCTTTTGCTGACTTCAGGGACATAATACGAGTAAAGATGGTGGATGAAACTGCTGTATACAAGCATGCCTTTGCCTTTGATTTCATGGTTTTCCTTTCCTTGTGATTTTTAATCTGCGCGATTGTGGGATTGTTTGGTAAGGGAACAATCTCGTAATCATCTTCTACAGCTTCCCAGAGATCCAAAGCTTCTAGATATGTCTGCATTCTGACTGCCCAGATCTGATAACTTTCTCCATTAAAAGCTGGTGGTGCCATTGAAGAAAAACTTGCTTCTCCGTCCATGGAATTCACTAAAATAGATTAATGAACACACAAGTCCCTCAAGAATAAAATGCTCTGATACCAATTGTAGTTAAATTAATGTGGAAACCCAGAAAAAGAACAAAGGAGAACTTAAGAATAATGAAAGATTAGAACTAAAAGCAATGAAGAACAAGAAAGAAGAGATAACTTTATTTGATAATTCAGTCATTTTTCACTGCCTAAGACTTACACTTATAATAAAGAACTAACTTCATGGTCCTAAAAATCAGCAACACATCTGCTGAAGATAAACAAACTCCTAGAGACTAGGTAAAGAAGTTATTTTAGGAAAACTAAAGCTAATTTACTGCAGTAAATAAATAAAAGGCTGCAGTCCTAAAACATAGCAACTAACAAATCTAGATCCCCAATTAGATATGAATTACTAACAGAAAGGCTTAAAATAAGAAAATATTTATATATAATACGATTTTTTTCTACAAAAAAATAATAGTATTCTACATGATCTTTTTATCCCCTAACCATTGCATAGGCACGGTGGTTGCTACAGTCATACCTTACAATGGCATCCAGTTTAGGATTCTCAAGAAGAATTCTTTAAACAATCTGATACAGTTGTAACTAGATGTTTGCGACGAGAGGCTCAAGAGTCAATTGATCACTCTCTCTCTGAGTCTCTGCCTTCTTTATAAAAGAGAGAGGATGGAGAAGATATCGTGCTAAACGGCTCAAGGGATCCTGTAAACCTTCCATCTCATAGTGCCCAAACCGCCAATCTCTTTTTATATAAGGTCTCCATATGGGCTCATCAAGGCCTCCTGAGGAAAGAACAGATAATCAGCAACAACAGGCAATTTATAATACCACAAAAAAAGGGAGCGTGGAATCACTGTGTAAACAGAGTTTTTACAATACTTATCATTGAGGTCAGAAAGAAAGAATCCCTCAAGTAGGTGCCACACTTATGTAGTCTGCTAAGGTATTAAGACAATTAAAGTGACATTTCCCTAAGCTAACCTCATTTACCAACCACAGCAAATAGTCTAGAGAAAGGTCAATGACGAGATCAAATGACGAGGAAAGCCATTTTGTCTTGTAGAATGCTCTCCAGCAAGAGTACAATATCATGTGAGAGTTATTTATGGCTAGACCAACAGACAAATGGATAACTACAGAGCAGTGGAACCAAATTGGCATCTGGAACAACCCATCAAAGTGTAACTTCTTTTAGATTCAAAATTGCAGTATTTCAACTCTACATCTAAATCTGGCCCATGTATAACCTTTATCCATCTATCCAAGGGGAAACGGATCAAAGTTTTGATTAAAATCTTTACTTATCTGAAACCTGTTTCAGGGCAAAACTAGGCTTGACAATCCTGTATTACCTGCATACATTAAGCCATATTTATTCACTGATCGATAAAATGGTCTCCTTTTTCCTTCTTTAGCAGCAGTTTGGAGCTCACCCCACACCTGTTTCCTGTCTTCCCGCGTTATTTTTCCAGATTCCACAACCTGAAAATCAAGATGTCAGCAAAATTATCAAGAAGAATAAGAAGAGATATCAGAAAGAAGGATGCCTTTGAAAACAAATTGTATGAAGGGCGAGGAATCCGAGCGAGATCATTGGCACGATCAACTGCTACAAGTCCAAACTTGGGACCATACCCATCTGCCCACTCCCAGTTATCAGAGATCGTCCAAAACAAGTAACCAAGTACACGAACACCCTGTATATATTATAAATATATGCAAGTACACATTACCAATCAAACAAAACTGCTGAAATTTTGGATATATTAAAAGAATAAAGTCCCAAGAGAAAAAACCATCATCATGGCGGCATAAGTTGCAAGCAGATGTTCCAACAAGTATGGTTGTCTAATCAAGTCCGTTCCATCAGAAACACCATTTTCAGTTATTATAAAGGGAAGATTAAGATGTTTGTATCTTTCATCAAATTGCAGCAACACACGGAACAAGCCATCAGGATACACACCACGCCCAGATTCGCTGTACTCATCTGTCTCCACTAGTTTCAATCCTGCACCACAAATGACTTCCTGCTCAAGTCAAAGAAGTGCGGGGTTTAATGTTAAAAGAAGAGGCAACGGAAAAGCAGAACAAGAGTTTTTCTATTTGAACTTTTTCTAGACACTCCAATACCTGTCCATAGTAATTGATCCCAATGTAATCCATTTTGTCAGATATACAATCCAGAAAAGTAAAAAGGGTCATGGAATTGGCGATGGAAACAGCAGCGATGTCAAATAGTCCATATGGACGCATAAATGAGACATGGTGAGCTACTCCAACAATGGCACTCGCTGGTTTGCTGAGTAACATAAGTCCAGAGCAATTAAAATAAATCAAGACAGATGAAGAACAAAAATAAACTCAAAATAGAATGAAAATTAGTATTAAATTAAAATGTTTCAAATGCTCACATGGACAAGGGGCGCTGCTAACTGAAGTTCAACTATGCTGAAATAGGAGTCAGTTTCCTAACTAAGTACCAAGATGTAAATGAAGAAGCCAGACTGCAGCTTTAGAAAGCATGTTGTTGCAACTCTAGGTATTCAAAAAACTCCAAGTTTCCCTGTGGTTTTCTTTTGGAAGGTATGGACCGACATGGTTTGTAACAAGCTATTACTTGAAGTAGGCTGATATTGCTTTCAAGATAGAATATGCAACCTTGTCTATCCACTTGCTAATCACACATTTGTTACAAAAATGTCACATTCCTTCAAATTTGAGGACTTAGTAGCAGAATTTTCTGTCACGAAAATACATCACCTAAAGACATCCCTAAAATTTGAACTGATGTTGCACCTACACTTGAGTAGTTCACTATTTCAGTTCTCAAACTCAAGACTCCTGCCAAACGCTCTTGTAGATCATATTCACTTTTAGCCTTTTCTCACATTTTTGAAGGCTCAGCACATATTTTTTTTGTCTTTTCATTTTGATTGTTGTGAATTAATGCTTGTAGAACTGTCATTGCACTGAATGGAATACTTATTCGCTAAACTGTTCTTTTCATTAAATATTTATAATTGCTTGAAGAGTCATTTTTACATTTTTTTTTTTAATCATGTTGTATGTGCCAGCTTGCGCACACCTCGATTGGTCACATGGGGTACCTACTACCTCCTACCATACTGGGCAACTCTGTTCACCAAGGCTTGGACAAATGGGAAGAAATCACCTAATGTTTCTACCTCCGCTAGGATTTGAACCTGAGACCTCATGGTTCCCAACCCACTTCATTGATTACTAGGCCACACTCTTGGGTGATAGGTCTATACTTTGTTTCTTTTATAAACATAGTGTACATGCCAGTTTTCTCGCACCTTGACTAAATCCACGGAGTACCTTCCACCTCCCACCAATAACAAATGCCAGGTTACTATATCCACTAAGGCTAGATCAGATAGGAAGAAATTACCTAGTATTTTTTTTTGTCTCTCCTAGGATTTGAACCTGAGACCTTATGGTTTTCAACTCACTTCATTGACCACTAGGCCACATCCTTGGGTGTTGGTTTTTACTTTCTATTAATGAGCTTTTAGCTGGCTCTTTTACTATTGTTGAAATTATTGGCCATGATAACAGTTAGCTTGTGGGATTGCACTGGATCTGTTGTTGGTAATAGTTAGCCTCATATTGAGGAGTATGGTTTCTGTCTACACTGCCATTTGGACAGTGTAGCCATGTCAGTGTTTAAAATTAGATGGCTTGAATATTCATATTGGCAAATACTCACCAGCATATCCTTAACCAAGACATTATGGATTCCGCCTCCACACTCGCCCGCAAATTATATTGACTTAGTTTCTTCCTAGGCTCTACTATCCCAAGGCATGAGGGATAGCTCATAACTAGTATATGGAGTTCTTTAATACAGTAGTGTAGTACACGTCTCAATGACCTCTTTCCAATCTTACAAAATTCTCTTTTTCTTTGATCAGTCCAATTTCACAATAATTCCTCTCTGGAAGAGAAAATAGTAATAGTAGCAACAAACTAGAAAGCAGTAGGAAGAAAATTAATCAAATAACAAACTTGCGGTCTTCAAAATGCCTTCAAACATGATGGAGAAATGAAAATCTCATTGTACCATGGAAAGAAAAGAGAAAGGTACAAGGAGTAGCTGGAAACCTCTTTTCATGAATATAATCATATGCCTTTGTATGCGCAATTGCTATCCAGTTCATGGTCTGATTGAAGACACCTGTAGGTAAAGCAGAAGTAGCAACCTCCAGCATATCAGGATTACCACCAGGCCAGGCACCAGCACAGTAAGTGAGCATACAAAAGACATGAGGCTCGTTAAAGGTAACCCAATAGTCCACTATATCTGCAACAGAGTCAACAACAAGCCTGTACGAAAACATATCCATTTGTTCATGGGAGAGTAGCACTTGCAAGTATATTACAGTGATAAAAGGTGAAATGCATAAAATTGTGCTGCTTGACAAAGTGCTTTACGTATATTTGCTCAAAATTGCTACTAAACGATACATATATTGAGAAAGTTGATTGGCAGACTAAGGGAATAGAAGTAAAGGAAAAGTATCAAGTATCTATAGTTTAAGCTACGCTGCTGGGATAATTATCTGATACATATAAACCCGACTATGGAGATCTAAAGTTTACATTAGCCAAACCTGGTAAATTCCATGAAGTAGTCAACTGTCTTCTCCAGTTTCCATCCTCCATATTCTCCTGCCCAAGGTGGTAGAGAGTGATGAAACAATGTCAACATGACCTTCATCCCATAGGATCGGACTCTATTAATGATCCATTTATATCGCTCCAATGCCGCAAAATTGACCTATAGAATACGTCAAGTAACTTAATACACCATCGGAGTATTTGTAGCATATTCAACATGTTACTTTGGCGATAATTGAAACAGGGAAGAGAAGATTGAGAAAAAAATTGTTTGATTATTCCCTCAAGCTATTGGAGTTTAAAATTTGAATAGTGTATCTGCATCTTTTCTTTTTTATTTATTGTCATTGTTCTAGTGAGATTTACATGTTCTAAGAAAGGAAAATTACATAATTGCAGGAAGTAAATCAAGTCAATTGATCCTATGCTATATTTACAAGATCCTAGTAATATTCATAAGATTCTAACGCTCCCCCTCAAGCTGGAAATAAATCAAGTCAATTGATCCTACACTATATTACAAGATCCTAGTATCATAAGATAACACTCCTCCACAAGCTGGTGCACACAAATTATATGTACCAAGTTTGCTACATCTATAACTTGTTATAGGACCAGCAAGGGCCTTGGTGAATATATATGTGAGCTAATCAATTAACTTCACAAACTTTGTGACAATATCTCCTGAGTGTATCTTTTCCCTAACGAAATGACAAATCAATTTCTATGTGCAATATGAATGTCAATCCCCAAATTTGGGTAAGGCAAACGACACTCAGTGCCTTTAACTTTGATACCATAACTTGACCGAGTAAACCAACTCTACTTGAACATATTCAAGGCATATATGCAATCGATATGAAACAATGACCTCAACTAATATGAGAAAATATTTCATTTATACATATAGAAGTCATTAGTACAAAATACTAAATCAGTGGCCCTCATAGGAAAAACCGGAGACTTGAGTCAATATGCATGAACATAACCTGAACGTACTAGTCTATGAAGGTTCTGCTACATGACATAAACTGAAAAAATGTCAGGACAAGGCCCTGGCATACCCAAAAAATCTATACACCTAACATGAAACATGATAAGGCCCCAAATGATAGTGGCGCTCACCAACTATAACTGAAAGTTTAAGGGGAATGCCTATCAATGCAGCATGTCACCATGAATGTTTGTACCTACAATGTGAGTGTAGCGCCCTCAACAAAAGGGATGTGAATACATATGGAAAAGGACGCATATGATAAGGCATACAGAATAATAAGGTACATAATGAAGCTCATACAAGAGGAACATGGAAACATAATATGTTGATAGCCTGAACAAGCTAGGAAACATCATACCCTTTGGGGTGGCTCAGTGGTTTGGGCTTGGGATTTCCAGGTAGGAGGTCTCAAGTTCGAAACCCCTTGTCAGCTAAAGCAAGGAGTTTTGCCTTCTAAATTGAGCTCGTCACAATGGACTTGCCTGGTTTGGGTTACCTCTCATGTGTGGTTTGCGAGCTATTGCACATGAGAGGGGTTTTTACCTTGTGCGCACCCAAATGGTAGCGACTGGTTTCCCTAGTCATCAAAAGAAAAAAACAAGCTAGGAAACATCATGTGAATCATATTACTACAATATTCTTGGATTATTACGATCACATCTTTTGGGTTGTTATACACTCGCATTCTGGGATCGTTGCACATTAGCATTCTTCTTTTAGTCTTTGGGAGTAGTATACATGTCCCATCGTTGGACATGAACATGGAATGTGTGAGGGAACGTTTCTTTAAAACAAGCATTTATAATTAAGAAAAGGGAAACTTTACATAAATATAATTTTTTACGTAGGGGAGTCACCTAAATGCCGACCTTCATACATTACATCATGTGTACAACATGGCGCCCAATCTTTGACCCAAATGGAATGGGCAATCTCACCACAATGTCATGTGGACCGACATGGCATGAATTAATCATGAATAGATCCCATTTAGGGAATATCTCAATTTGATCACGATGTGGTGGGACTATCCCAACATCTTATCAAGTTGCGACAAGACCTTATCTTTTATCTGCCAGTCTTTAGATTTTAGAAGCTTCTGGAATGTTCCATTTGTATGGCCTTAGATCCTCATTGATGAGATATCGTCTTATTAGGTTGCGATAGGACTTTATCCTTATTGTCTTATTAGGTTGTGACAGGACTTTATCCTTATCATCTTATTAGGTTGTGATGGAACTTTATCCTTATCATCCCATTAGGTTGTGATAGAACTTTATCCTTATCATATCATTAGATTGCAATTGGACTTTATCATTATCATCTCAACAGAAAAATATAGCTGACATGTGGACATCTGACGGGTGAAGCTTGAATTTTAGAAGACATTTCAATGATTGGGAGGTTCAAAGAGTGGCTAATTTCCTCAGCAAACTTGATCAATTTCCTGGGGTTCAAGTTGGTGAAGATCATTTATGGTGGCAGGGCAACTCCAAAGACATTTTTAAGGTCAACGCTGCCTATAAAATTATGAACCAGTCCAACCACCAGATAGCAAACTGGCCATGGAAGCAGATTTGGAGGATAATAGTTCCCCACAAGGTATCAATTTTTTTATGGTTACTAGCAAAGGAGGCCACTTTAACAGTGTACAACTTGATGAGCAGAGGTATGACACTCTGCTCAAGATGCTTCATGTGTAAAGAAACAGGAAACAACTGAGACAGTCAACCATCTATTTCTGCATTATCCATACACAGCTCATTTGTGGAGAATCATCCTAAACCTTAAGGGAACAGCATGGACAATGCCAGGCAAGATAACAGAAGCTCTTAGCAGCTGGGGGGGAACATGGTCACATGCTAAGGATAGGAGTAGATGGAGAATTGTCCCAGCTCTGGTGGACAATTTGGAAGGAGAGGAATTCCAGATGTTTTGAGAGCTTAGAGAATGATGTGCAGAAGATCAAGTTGAACTTCATCTTACTGTCATATTTTTGGTGTAATCAGATTTTACTCTAATGATACTGTGTCTATCATAGATGTTCTAGATTCTTTATAGCTAGAGAGGAAAGACACTAGAGATCTATTGTAAATATGGTTTCAGAACTACCCAAGTACTGTAACACTGTTTTGATCCTTGATATGATACAAAGTTATTGATTTCAAAAAAAAGATTGTGATAGGACTTTATCCTTATCGTCTCATTAGGTTGCGATAGGACTTTGTCCTTATCGTCTCATTAGGTTGCGATAGGACTTTATCCTAATCGTCTTATTAGGTTGTGATAGAACTTCATCCTTGTCATCTCTTTAGGTCGCAATAGGAATTTATTTGTATCATCTCATTAGGTTGCGATAGGACTTCATTCTTATCATCTCATTAGATTGAGATAGGACTTTATCCTTATCATCTCATTAGGTTGCATAAGACTTCATTCTTATTGTCTCGTTACAAAATCATGGTATGAACATATCTCATATTGTTGGCACACTTGGCCCTTCTCATAACATATGGCACATTTGGCCATTTTGTAAATCATCATAGGGTCATTAGCCCTTTATTTTTTATACTTTTAGCATCATTTAGTAAATCATTGCGAGAGTAAGGTACATTCAAAAGCATCATGTAAGTATTTAAGGAAATCAAAAGCTTCATCATTTCATCGTTAGCATAATTATCATAAAGAGAACTTTAAGACGCTTATGGAATATGAAACCTTCTTGAAACATATTATATGTGAAGTACTTATCATAGAGTACTCAAGACTTAAGAATTCTAGATAGTATTATCCTATAAAAGACATATGGTCTTAGGAAGATAGCTTAAACTCTAAGGCTTTACTTCATTAGAATAGTCAGAGTAAGGTAATTTAACTTTCTCACCAACCTCCTGTATCTTACAAGATCACCAAGAGGCTCCCTTGACTAGCATTCTAAAATCTAATTATAAGTAATAAATTAAGGTTCTATTTTAACATAGACCTAGTAAAAGCTCAATCTTGGAATCTATTGGAGTATCAATACTCTTAAAGTCTATTATTCTTGTTTCCTCAAGAATATCAAGAGCATAGTTCCTCTGTGCAATGAAAATTCATAATGATGATTTAGCAACCTCAACATCTAAGTATTACCTCAATCGCCCAAGGTCATTGCTCTGAAAAGTGTTGAAAAAGGTCATGGTGCAATTTGGAAATTCCTTTTTCATCATTATCTATTATGGCTATATCATCAACATACACCACCAAATACAGGCACAAATATGGAGGGCAATGATATTAGAACATAGAATGACCAGCGTCATCGCAAATCTTGTCAAATTCTTTAATAACTATGTTGAATTTGCTAGATCATGCTCGATGAGACTACTTTAGACCGTGAAGTGATCATCATAGCCTACATACAGTGTTACTAGACTCCCCTTGAATAACATCAATGGTTGCTCCATACAAACTTTTATCTTCTTGATCCTCATGAAGAAAGACATTATTTTTTACATTTTACTTGAAAAAAAGGAGAAGTCATTTTTAATGTCCAACTAGTGAAATGACCAATGACGAACAGCAACCATAGACAAAAAAAGATGGTTGAAGCAATCCACGCGAGAGAAAGTATTGTCATAGTCAAGTCTAAAAATATGTGTAGTAACCTTTGGCACCCAATCATGCCTTTAGCTAATCAATCTATCCATCAGGGCCAATATTCACTATCCATAGTGTATACTATCGACAAATGATAATAGATTTTCGAGAGATAGAGGAACAAGCTCACAATATATCTAGAGTGTAAAGCAAGCATCTCCTCAGTTATAGCTAGCTATGGCCTAGAGGAGAAAGAGCCTCACTTGTAATTGTTGGAATAGAAACAAATGACAGTGATGATACAAGGTATAACGAGCTAGTGAGAAACGATGATAACTCAAATAGGTATAGTTAGGATTAGGATTACAAGTAGAAGGAAGCCTTTCCAAGTGAAAGTAGGAGGACTTTGTGGAGACAATTAGCAACCAACAACGAATTGAGTGTCAGGCATGAATCGTTTGGACCGGATGAAGGGGCCAGATGATAATTATAAGTAAAGAGTGGTGGAGTAGTAAAAGGTAGAGCTATAGGAGATAGAGTTGTGGGGGGAAATGAAGGAGTTAGACAGACAAAATCCCCAAAAGACGGAATTGGTGAACTCTCAGAAATATATACATGTTCAGAAAAAGAGGGTGCAAACTGCAAAATAGGATTGATTGTGTACCATATTGTACAATAAACAATAAATTTACCAAAATACCCTTAATTGTTGTAATGTTAGATTTATCAACAAATACTAAAAATAATTTAAGACTGCTTTCATTTCCTAATTTATCACCAATTATGCCTTGTAAATATTTTAAGCTATTGAATTCATACAACTCCCAATGAAATAATAATAAAAATTAAACGGTAAACCAAATCAGCAAAAAATATGTTTTTGCATAAAGGAAACAAAGATGGATGATGATAAAAAGGATAGCAATAAACAAACCAAAAATCTAAGGTGGAGATGTCTAGTAGGTAAAGAGTGGAGTTAAGTAAAATAATAGGGTTAAGAAAAATAAATGTGATTACGAAATAACAAGAGTACAGTGAGAAAGAGAAATAACATAGCTATTCCACCACATTATTTGTTAGTGACATAAAATGCGTCTTTTTATCGTTACATAGCAACATATTTAACAATATAATATAATAAATTTAAATAACAATCAAAACAAACATTGTATTTAAAATAATGATACAATACAATACAATGGGTAACAACCATCCAAACAAGTTGTTAGGATAAATGGGGAACATGTGAAGGCTATTCTCACTCAAGGTTTTCTAAGAAGCGAAAAAGATAAAAAGGTTTTGTTGAAACTTGAAAAGGTATATCCACATAAATTCTGGTGTCATATTACACCATGTAGTAGATATGGTTTCTTTAGGTGGAGATTAATTTAAAAACAAATTGAAAAGTAAAGGTAGGTAAGAAAGTTGGGACAACTGAAACAAATATCACAACTCTTTGACATAAACAAATTAGCTGAAATTAGGGATGCTTAGCACAGGTGATGTACTCAAATCCATTTCCCTTGGGACATCTCTCAAACAGGATGATGTTAGTGATCGAAGTAGGTTTTACAGAGTTGTAGAAATCAAGGTGTCATCATGATTTGAAAGAAAGGTTACATACAGGATATAATAATAATAATAATAATATACAAGTAGACAATGAATTTCGTTGTAATTTCTTACAGTTTCTTTCAGTCCACCGAGTGGCTCTTCAGGCATGATCCTTGACCAATCTACCCCCATTCGAAAGACTTGCACTCCAGTATTTTTAGCTAATTTCAATTCAGTGTCAGGATCAGACCAAAACCTTAGCCTTTCCTCCCTAACACATTCCCAAACGTTAACTGAATCAAAGCAAATAGAGTGTAATGGGTTTATTAATGTTTAGTATCAGGCTATCTATGGTTCACAGGTTCAAAGAACAAAGCTTACGAGTTTAGTTTAGTTATAATTCAGTGTGTTATGCACCATAATTTCCGAGACTACAATCAAAATGTCAAAGAAGATCCATAAAACTTACGGGTGTGGGACGTTATGCCAGGCAGCAACATTATGATGACATTGCTCAGTTGGAGTTGGCTCTTCCACTTCTATGTACTTCTCAAATCCTCTTATTTGTGCCTCAATGGCTATCTTAAGGGACTTTTTCCTCTTTATGGTCTTGGTAGCTTCTCTCAGAGGTAACGGAGCTTGCTGAGATCCACCATCACCTGTAGCAGAGCCCATAGTAGCATCTGCTGTTTGAGGCTGCTGGATTTCATGTGATTCTGTATTTTCGGCAAATTGGAGCCAAGCATCATCAAGCCTGTCTTCCACATGAGCAGGTGCTGTAGCCAATCCAAAAAAGAATCCTTTCTCCCCTTCTAGAGAGTATCACAAATGGGTCAAACCACATACTCACACATATACAGATATTCAATTACAATGTTAAATTTTTGTGGACAATCATATGCATCTATGTGAAGGCATGGACCATATAAATGCTGAAAGTGTCGAATAATGGAAAAAGAGATACTTACAGCATTAAATTGTATGGTAACATAGAGCCTGTTTGGATGGGCATATAAGCCAAAATCCATAAGTTATAAATTCTAACTTATGGTACTGACTTTTTTGTTATTTTGGCTTTAACACACTTTTTTATCTAACCCAAACACTACAAAAGTGCTTAAAAGTTATTTTAGCTTAAAAGCACTTAAAATAACTCAATCCAAACAGGTTACATCCCTGCAGGGTTCTATGAGGAAACCATTGATTTTTGTGTTTTCCTCAGCTACTGTTTTATCGGTCAATGTTATGTCAGTTACAACACACAAAATACTGACTTAATCTTAGGAAATGGTGGAACCAATGCAGAGTGAGTTCATTCTTTTCTTTTAAAAAAGTAGATAACAATATACTAATCAGCAGCAAAAAGACACTGCTGGAAATCATATTTACAAGTTACAAAAGATTCCCCCCAAATAAAAGCTGGAAGAAACTATATCCTGCTCAGCTTATAGGGATTCAATGCAAAATGAAGAAATTCCCGCAATCAAGAGTTTTTGGAAGGTGGATATACAGGTAAGGCGCATCCACATATTTTTTTTAGGGATAAGGGCACACCACCAGCCTATCTAACCTTTAAGCAAGCATAAGCTAAACTGAAATCTTGCTTCAACATTGATAGACCAACAGAAGTCCATGTTAATTTACTGATGACTGATTAGGGTCATTTTACATCAACTACCATCCAAAAATTGAATAACATAATCTCTCCGTTTTAACATAGGGAACTCTTTCTACTTTGGACGTTCTAAAAGGCTTAACCCCGTTACATTAATAATATCATCTTCACATAACTACTCAAATTTTAAACTGAACTAAGTTCTAAACCAAATCACTTCCATAACAAATTAACAATTAACATCTTACTTTATCGTGCAGTAAATTCCATGTTCAGTCACACACTTTGGTATAAAATGAAACAGACAGAGTATGCCTTAGCTAGAATCATTAGTAGGCTAATTGAAAAAGCTTGAATTAGGTTAAAAAGCTAAAAGTAGTTGTGTTACCAGACGGATTGATATTGAAGTGAGCAAGAACATCGGCGGAGTCGTTTATGGGAGAGCGGAAACGCTTGAGGTTCTTTTTCCGGTAGACGGAGAAGGAAAAAGCATTGGCGGCAACGGTGATAGTTACTAAGACGCCGGCGAGCTTGGTAGCCGCCGTGAACAGAGCAATAACTGACATTCTTACCAATTCAAAAGCAGACAGTTGCTGACTTGCTGTGTGGGCGGGCTTCTTTGGGAGGATAGCGCCCTCGCCCGCCAATAGAAATTCAGACTGAATTATTCAGTTGCGTGAAGCATTATGCTACCTTTACCCCTTGTTTGGATGGTTGTCGTATTTTATTAGTATTGTTAGCTTAAATATTAGTACTAAATTCACTTTTAGACGAAATTTATAGGTGGTCCTTTAAAAGTGACGTTAACTTTTATTTAGATACTTCAATTGACTTTATTTATTTTAGACACTTTTATGTCGGATCTCGTTATGTCATTTTTACACTTTGTGCACAATTTCCTGTTGACTACAAGTGTGTGTGACACAATCGTGTCTACATAGATTAATTAAGTAGTTATATCATGCTAACTCTCAAAACCTTTAAACGTCATATTGACTCCAAATTTAAAGGTCAATTGATCTTTCAACTCCTATTTTTCTCTTTTCTTCAAATTCACCGAATCAAAATCATAGCTAGATTTCTCTTTTAACTCGTTGAATTTTACCTTATTCTTCATTCAATTCATAATTAGTACTAACTATTATTGTAAATTATGTCAACATTTTTAGGTTTAAAGGTTGAAATCAAGTATTGGAGATTATCGTTTTGTCAGGCTTTACGACATTGGAGAAATTGAAGGTTCTAACAAATTTTTCTTGTGATTGTATGTTTTATTCTTAAAGGTGCTGTATTTTCTTTGTTATTTTCACTTTCTTTATTATCATGTTATAGTTAGGATTTTTGGCAATTTCACTGATAAAGTAAGAGACTTATTGGGTATTTCCTTATGTTGGGGGTCATCTTTTCAAAATATAGACAACTATATTTTGACATGCTTTTATCATGGGGTAATGTGGTCGGAGACTCTGACCCTACTTACAAAGGTGGAGTAGATATATTTGTTGTTGCCTTTGATAAAGATCATTTTAGTGTTTTCGAATTTCTTTCGTATAGTAAAAACCTTAATTTTACTGTCAAAAATAAAAATAACAATGAATTTGTTCAAGTTACTTCTAATATTCAATCGTTAGAGTTTGTGAAAGACTTAATAGATGGTGATGAGCTTCATATATATGTGGTCCATAAAATTGATGAGTAGGAGAAATTGTCGACTCCAACTAGTCTTTTAGTATGGTCAGGCTCTGTTGATGAATTTGTGGATATAAATTCTAATGAAAATATGGAGAATGTGGTTGTTTTAGATGTGAATAAAGTTGATTTAGTTCTGCATGGGGCTGATACATATCTTCCTAATATAAATGTTATTCCAGATGAAGATGGTCCAAATGTTGATCAAGAATTGAGATCTTTTAGGCCTGAAAGGAGGAAGAAAAAAAATCCTAATCCTAGGAAGAAAAAAAAAAGTACCTGAAGAGATACCAGCAGGTGAAGCTGCTATTGACAAAGGCTTTAAAGTATTGGAAGAAATAAGAAGGATAGATATGTTAGCGAATTAGGAAGAGATAAGCAGTATATTGATAGTTCAGAATGTGATAGCGATGATAGCACAAATGTGCTAGATGTAGAAGCTATTATGGGTGTTGATTAAGAAGGAAGAGTAAAAAAAATCAGATATGATGATGAATATGAAGTTGGTATTTTTGAACTTGAAATGATTTTTTAGAGTGTTAAAGAATTTAGAAAGGATTTGGAAAAATATACAGTAGAATACAACTATCAGATTAAGTTAAGGCCTAATGAAGCACATAGAGTGAGGGTTAAATGTAAATTAAAAGAGAAATGCAAATGGTTGTCACGACCCCAACCGTCGTGAGTGATACCCACACTAAACCACCTGATGGGAGAATCAAAGACTAACCTGAAATCAACCCAACACTATTTAAATAAGAGAAGTCCATCATATAAAAGAAATGAAATTAGTTTAGTCAACTAAAGAATTGATTCCCAATAAACTCAACCAATATTTCAAAAATAGTTAATGCGGAAAACAACCCCTAAGAACTGAAAATCATCATACCAAAACTCTAATAATCAAGACAGGGGATACAATCCCAAAACTAAACATAAAACTAAAGTCTAATGTCTGTATTCAACGAGATGGACAAGAAAAATAAAGGAATCCATGGAAGCTTGAAAGATGTAGCTCACCCTGAAATTCAAATTCAAGCGTCTCTTCACTGAGGTCTCGAATTAGCTGTGGTAAGATACCCTGTACTTAACAAGGAAAATAATAGGTATAGTATTATTATACAGACTACAATATACTAGTAGGATCACACAGACAGTCCAAGATACGAATGTAAACAATTCACTATAATGTAGTAACACATAACAATGCATATAACAACAAGTAACAAACCACATAGACTCTCAGTCACATGTTATGAAACAACAATACCTAGATGCATGTCCCATATGATCACAAATTCAAATTATTAGTGTACCGACATGGTGTCTTAGCTATCTATAATTAGCGTACCAGTGTGGTACCTGAGCCATCCATAGTTAGTGTCATGCTCCAAAGTACACCTTAGAAGGGACATGACACATAAGACCCCAAGAGGCCCTACACAAACCACTTGACATACATACAACACAACATAATTGAAAAAAGTAGAGAATCTCATAAAGTGAAAGAGTTTGGCGTAAAAGTGGAAGTCTACAAATAGTCTTCACAAGCCAATCTAATACATCAAAAGAAGAATCCGAGACGTAACCAGTACACCACATACAACATCTGAAAACCAAAACATAAGAAAACAAAGTAAAGGTGGAATGGTCCTCGAAACATGAGGACTCGCCAAGTCTTCAACAATTAAGCACTCAATCACTAGCCACGAGCGAGAGGAGAAGAAGCGTCAGACCGTACATTATGAGACAATGTAACCACAAGTATGCATTAGTACATGAAATGTACTAAGTATGAGGGATATGTATAAGAACGTAAAACATTATCATAAGGGGACATAAAGGAAAACATGGTATGCATGACCAAGCTAAAATATAGTAAAAACCTTTAAAGAAGAATCATAAATCATGAACATGGTCAATGCATCTTAAAACATAGTGAAAGCTTCATAAAACATTTGAAGTAACTTGAGTTCATTTTGTGGGATATTAGCCTTAAATGACAATAAAGCGTACAAGCTATAATAGGAATCCAATGTAACTCTCACACCGAGAAGGAAGAGTCTAATTTCCAAGGTAGAACTCTGTATCATGATTCATATGCTATTTGTGGATCCACTAGCTAGATCATTTAACACAATCCTAAGGGGCACGAAGTTTGTAACTGGAGGTAGCTACTAGAGACTACCCTATTTGAGCCTCCACCTCAAAGTTCTCCCTATGCTAAGTTAAATCCCAACAAAATAGTCTTTTTCATAAACATAACATCATACATGGAAAAGCACAATTAAATTACTAATTGAACATTAAATCACCATGGAGTAGCTCCTTAAATTATGCATCATGCATGCGTGAGAAAACCTTTCACCAGCCATGAATCCTTAAAATGTGAGAAAATCTTTCACAATTTCATTGATGCCTATCTTAAAAACAACCTTTAGATTATAAAACCCCTTTTCATAAATTATGCATAGACTTTCATAAATTAACGTTCATAAATTCATAGCTTTCTTCATAAATTCATATCTTCATTAACTCATAGTCAAAATCATGAATGATGCATGGGTCCATATAAAATCAATTGGAAAACATGTAATGAATAAATTAAGAAGACTTAAATCAAACAATTGAATAATAACAATGAAGACTCATGGAGAATTTGATGAAACCCTAACCAATTTTGATGAAATTGAATTTGGAAATTGAGATCTTTTGGGACTAAATGGGTGAATGAAATCCATTGATGAATTCACATAGACCTTGATGATCAGAGCCCAAAATCAAAGGAGGAAAAAAGAGACTTGAAGCTTTAATCCTAGTTTTCTTCCTTGAAGCTTGAGAGAATTTGGAGGGGATGAACTTGGTGAAATTTGGGGATTTGAGAAAATGAAAAGGTTTGGGTAGAATTAGGAGTCGAAAGATAGTTATAGGTCTTAGAATTAGGGTCAAAATGACATAATATAGGTATTAAATATATAGGGAAAGATCCAAATACCTTTATAAATAACTATTATATGACTTCTACAATTTGGACCTACGCCCGTACTGGTCAACCGTTGAACCAATTTCAGAAACCCAACATCATCTTAGTTTTCACAAAACCAAACTACGATCTGTCAACAAGTCTACGGTCCGTAGACCCTTTCCGTAGAACCTAATTTCAAGTCCAAAATATTACTAAGTCAAGATCAATTCTACAAGTGCCATCTACGACCTGTCCAAATTCACACGGCTCGTCCTAGCTACCGATAGGCCAAACTTCAAAAACATAGGATTCCAAAATCCTACCCAATGTCTACAAGACCCTTTCTACGACCCATAGGAAGCTCTACGACCCACCCGTAGGTCGATCCGTAGCATCAGATTCATGCAATATCTTTTTTCTGAACTTCTCCAATTCAACTCAACTTTCAATTTTCGAGGTGCTACAATATCTCTCCATTGAGAACATTCGTCCTCGAAAGAGACTCAAGCTAGCATGGATAGAGTAAGAGAGAAACTAACAACCCAACATGAATGCAAACCTCATCATATGCACATAAACATGGAGAATCCAAGCTAAACCATAACATCAAAATCGATTTTTTTTATGAACATGCATATATGTAAATACAAGAATGACTAAAACACATGAATCCAAAAAAATGAACCATGAGGGACTAAGACCTCAATCTAGAATAAGAGTAGAGGAAAACAGATGAGGATATCTGGATATCATATCCGCTTCGGCCTCCCAAGTATCACCCTTAAAGAATTGATTCTTCCAAACAACCGTCACATAAGCAACTTCCTTGTTTTTTTAACTTCCGAACTTGTCAATTTAGAATCTCATCCGGAACCCCTTCATAAGAAAATTTTCTTTAAATCCCAAACCTTCTAAAGATACAATGGATGTCGAATCTCCAACACACTTCTTCAACAAAGAGACATAGAATACCAGATGTACCGATGCTAAATCATTAGAAAACTTAATAAGCAACCTTGCCAATACGCCTCAAAATTATGGGCCCACATGGCAAAGACTAAGCTTCCCTTTCTATCCAAATATCATTACACCCTTCATGGTTGAAATTTTCAAGTAGACCCAATAATCAACATTGAGTTCAAGCTCTCTTTTCTAACATCGACATAAGACTTTTGCTGTCTTTGAGCCATTTACAACCTTTCATGAATGAGTCGAACCTTTTCCATTGACTCATATACCAACTCGAGCCCTATCAAATGGACCTCACTAACTTCAAACCAACAATTAGGAGACCTACACCTACTACCATAAAGAGCCTCAAAGGGAGCCATTCTAATACTAGAATGATAGTTATTATTATAAGAAAACTCGAGAGGCAAATGGTCATCCCAATTACATTTAAAATCAATCATGCAAGCTATTAACATATCTTTTGAGGTTTAATTAATATGCTCGAATTTTCCATCGGTTTGAGGGTGGAAAATCGTACTAAGTTTCCCTTGGGTACCGAGGCCTTTATGAAATGACTTCGAAAATTGAGATGTGAACTGAGTGTCACGATCTGAGATAATAGAAAAGGGCACTCCACGCAACCTTACAATTTCCCTAATATAAAATTTAGTGTATTCTTCCATTGAAAATAAAGTCTTAATGGGAAGAAAGTGAGTCAATTTTGTCATTCGGTCCATAATAATCCAAATCGAACCAAACTAATGACGAGTACGAGGTGAACTCATAATGAAGTCCATATTCAAGTCTTCCTACTTTTAGGGATACTAATGGTTTGAGCCAAGCCACTCGATTTCTGATGCTCAACTTTCACTTATTGACAATCCAGACTTAGCCATAAATTTCACAATATCCCTCTTCATTTCATTCCACCAATAGGCTTCACACAAATCACGGTGCATATTGGTGGCTCTCGGGTGAATAGAATACTGAGAACAATGAGCATTTGTCAAAATTTGATTTCTCAACTCATCACATTCGGAACACATAACCGACCTTGATATCGAAGGACTCCATCCCCCTCTTTGGAGAAAGCCTCAATGACCTTTTTGGAAACTGACTTCTTCAACTCAACTAACACCGGATCAAGATCTTGCTTAGCCTTCACATTTGATACAAAAGATTATTCGGAACCTTTCAGAATAACCACACCACCTTCATTAGAGTCAACCAACCGAACACCCAATCGGTCTAATATATGAACATCACGAACTAACTCATTGTCATCCTCAACATGAGCAACATTTCTCATTGATAGTTGACTGAGAGCATTCACCACCACATTTCCTGACATGGATGATCTAGGACACTCATGTCGTAATCCTTTAATAACTCAAGCCCTCTTCTTTGGGGAAGATTCAAACACTTTTGATTCAACACATATTTCAAGCTTTTGTGATCGGTAAACACATATACATGAATAACATATAAGTAATGCCTCCAAATCTTTAGAGCAAGCACTACCGCCGCTAATTCCAAATCGTGAGTTAGATAATTCTTTTCATGCACCTTCAATTGCCTTGAAGCATAAGTGATAACTTTCCCATGTTGTATCAAAACACAACCCAGACCAATTCGTGAGGCATCACAATAAACCACAAAACCATTCGATCCTTCAGGTAATGCCAAAATTGGGGCCGAAGTGAGTCTATCTTTCAACTCTTAGAAACCCTTCTCACACACTTTCGACCATAGAAATTTCACTTTCTTTTGAGTCAATGTCGTTAAAGGAGAAAAAATAGAGGAAAATCCTTCCACAAAACCTTCTATAGTAACCGGCCAAACTCAAGAAACTCCGCATATCTAAAGCGGATAAGGGTCTAGGTCAATTTTTAACTGTCTCAATTTTCTTAGGATTGACTTGAATACCTTCACTGGAGATAATATAGCCAAGGAAAACAACGGACCTCAACCAAAATTCACACTTTCTAAACTTAGCATACAATTCTCAATCCTTGAGAATTAGTTGCACAATCCTCAAATGCTCAACATGTGCATCCTCATTTTGGGAGTAAATCAAAATATCATCGATAAACACAATCACAAACATATCGAGATATTTCTTGAAGACCCTATTCGTCAAATTCGTAAATGCCGCCGGGGGATTAGTCAAACCAAAAAACATCACAAAAAACACATAATGACTCTACCGGGTTCAAAAATCCATCTTCAAAATGTCATTTTACTTCACCCTTAATTGGCGATAACCCGACTGAAGGTCACTCTTAGTAAAGTAACTCTCTTCTTAGAGTTTATCAATCAAGTCATCAATCCTTGGAATAGGATACTTATTTTTAATGGTAATTTTATTCAATTGTAGATAGTCAATGCACATCCGGAGGGGACCATCCTTCTTTCGAACAAACAGAAACCAGAGCACCCCATGGAGAGATACTTGGTCTAATTAAACCCTTATCCAACAAATCTTTCAATTGATCCTTTAAATCCTTAAATTCCTTCGGTGCCATACGATAAGAGGAAAAGAAATAGGTTGCGTATCTAGGAGAAGTTCAATATCGAAGTTTATTTTCCTTTCAGAAGGAATACCAGAAAAATCATTGGAAAACACTTCCAGAAACTCATTTACTATCAGAACTAACTCAAGAGTAGGGATTTCAGAATCTATATCCCTAACCCAAACAAGATGATAGATGCAACCCTTAAAAATCATCTTTCTAGCCTTTAGGCGAGATATAAAAAGACCCTTAAGAACATAATTTCCCTGTTCTCATAATATAACAGGTTCATTCGAAACCTTGAATGTGATCAATCAGGTCCTAAAATCTATGTAAGAATAACATACATGAAGCCAATCCATCACAAGAATAACATCAAAATCTAACATATGAAGCTCAACAAGATCAACATGAGTGACTCTATGAGAAATGGAAATATGATATTTCCTATAATATCTTTTACCAACAACAAAATAACCAACAAGAGTAGAGACATGAAAGGGATTAGAAAGGGTTTCGGGACCAACACCAAATCTCATGGACACATAAGGACTAACAAATGATAACTTAGCACTTAGATCAATCAAGGCATACACATCAATATGAAAGACTTTCAACATACCGGTCACAGCATTCGAAGAATCCTCGTGATCCTATCGAGTCTGAAGAGCATAGAATATACTATGATGATCGAGGATCACCCAAACCAGAACCACTGGCTGAGCTTGCCTACCATCCTTACCTTTACTAGCTTGCAACAAACAATCCTTCACTTTATGACCACTTTTTCCACAACCAAAGAAACCATCCGTACTGGCTTAACATTTGCCATCGTGTTTTTTACTACACCTAGTGCAAGTAGTTATAGAAAATCCACTACCATTACCTCCTTGAGGTTTATGGTTAGACACCCTAACTTTGTTAAACTTAGAGGTCGGAGCATTAGAAGAACCTTGACCGAAAAACCTTTGCTGGAATTGAGGACGCCCATGTCCACCAGACCTAGAATGAGAAAAATCACCATCATCGGTCCTTGCCCTCTTGGACTCACTTTCCCTTTTCTTGAGCTTTTCCTCTTTGATTTTTTGGCCATGTATCATCAAACGGGAGATATCCATCTCCTTAATCAACATAACGGTACGACACTCTTTGACAACCAATTCGGACACACTTGACACAAACTTATTACTCATTTTTGCCCTAGAGTCGGCAACCATAGTTGGATCATACTTAGCCAATTGAGTGAATTCCAAAGCATAATCCTTCACACTCATATTCCCTTGTTGGAGGGTAATGAACTCAAGCACTTTTTCTTCTCTCATTTCAAAAGGAAATCAACTATCAAGAAAAGCTATTTGAATTTCTCCCAATCAAAAGGACTCACGTCAACCCCCTTTTCTTCCTTCCATTGGTTGAACCAAACTTGAGAAACACCCTTGAGTTAGTAAGTGACTAATTCAACCTTCTTCATTGTAGACAATCCCATAATTCCCACTATCGTATACACCTCATCAATGAATTCTTGAGGATCCTCATCCACTTTTGACCCATGAAACTCTGAATGATTTATCCTAGTGAAATTCCTTATCCTTGTTATTGTCGTACCCACATTTGGGTTAATAGGAACATCAACTTCCCTATTTTCTTGGGCCATCATAGCTTGAGCAAACACTTGAAAAGTGGCTTGGGATTTAAAATGAGTCACTTTCTTAGCCAAATGATTGGATGGAACTTGAGGAACCTCAGGCTCAACATTCTCACTTGCATTCCTTCCCACATAAGTTCTTCAAGTGGCTATCTCCTTAAAAGCATCGAGCAAGATTTAGGAGAAGGATCTTTATAGAGATAGACTCTATGGTACGTATTTGAAGTAATAAAAAATTGAAGTTTCCTAAACGCTTTGTAGCCTCCTATTCATAAATGTAGCACGCTTCACACTCATGAACAAGACTCTACTATAAGAGGTTTTTCAGACATTCCTAGGACCTTTTCTAAAACCTTGTGCTCTGAATACCAAGTATTTTATGACCCACAGTACACCCTAGACGTGACATAGTGCATAAGACCCAAAGAGGCCCTACACAATACACTTGACATACATACAACATAACATAATAGACAAAAGTAGAAAATCTTAGAAAATGAAAGAGTTTGGCGTAAAAATGGAAGTCTGCACGGTCTTGACAAGCCAATCAAATACATCAAAAGACGTAGTCATGACGTAACCCATACACCACATACAACATCTAAAAACTAAATAGAGGAAAACAAATTAAAATGACATGATCCTCGGATCATGAGGACTCACCAAGTCTTCAACGATCAAGCATTCGATCACTAGCCAAGATTGGGAAGAGGAGAAGCGCCGACCCTACATTATGAGACAATGTAGAAACAAGTATGCATTAGTACATGGAATATACTAAGTATGAGGGATATGCATAAGAATGTAAAACATGATCATAAGAAGACATAAAGGAAAACATGGTACGCATGACCAAGCTAAAACATAGTAAAAACCTTTAAAGAGGAATCATAATTCATTAATATGGTCAATACATCTTAAAACATAGTAGAAGCTTAGCAAAACCTTTAAAGTAACTTTAGTTTGTTTTGTGAGATATTAGCTTTAACCGAAAAAAGACCATCCAAGCTATAACATGGAATCCGATGTAACTCCCACAACGAGAAGGGAGAGTCTACTTTCCAAGGTAGAGCTTAATTTCATGATTCATATATTATTTATGGATCCACTAGCTAGGTCATTTAAGACGATCCTACATGGATACGTACTTTGGAACTAGAGGTTGCTACTAAAGACTATCCTATTTGAACCTCCACCTCAAAATTCTCTCGGTGCTAAGTTAAATCCCAATGGAATATTCGCTTTCACAAACATAACATCATACGTAGAAAAACACAATTAAATTCTTAAATCATCATGGAATAGCTCCTTAAATCATATATCATGCATGTGTGAGAAAATCTTTCACCAACCATGATTCCTTAACATGTGAGGAAACCTTTCACAATTTTATTGATGCTTATTTTTAAAAAAGCCTTTAGATCATAAAACGTCTTTTCATAAATCATGCATAGACTTTCAATAAATCAACATTCATAAAATCATAGCTTTCTTCATAAACTCATATCTTCATAAATTCATAGTCAAAATCATGAATGAAACATGTGTTCATATGAAATCAACTAGAAAACATGTAATACTCAAATTATTCATAAGAAGAATAAAATCAAATAATTGAATCATAACAATGAAGACCAATGGAGAACTTGATGAAATCCTAACCAATTTTGATGAACTTGAATTTGGAGAATTGAGATCTTTTGGGACTTAATGGGTGAATAGAACTCATTGATGAATTCCCACATACCATGATGACAAATCTCAAAATCAAAGGAGGAAAAAGGAGACTTGAAGCTTGAACACTAGTTTTTTTCCTTTAAGCTTGAGAGAATTTAGAGGGGATGAACTTGGATGGAATTTGGAAATTTGAGAGAATGAAAAGGTTTAGGTAGAATTAGGAGTTGAAATGTATTTATAGATCTTAGAATTAGGGTCAAAACAACATTGTAAAGGTAATAAATTCATAGGAAAAGATCCAAATACCTTTAAAATTAACTATCACATGACTTCTATGATTTGGACCTAGGTCCATAAGACTTCCTACAACCCATACTAGTCAAGAACTATAATACCCTATATGTACATAAGGACAATTATGTCTTTTGTTTGAAAAAAATAAGGAAGAAAGAAAAAGTAAGGGATCAGATTATTAAAAATAGAAAAAAATAAAAAATAAAGAGGGCTTTAGCCCATTATACATACAGGGAAAGGGTTTTACCCTTTCAATATTCCCTCACCACTTTGAAAAAAATAGAAAAATAAAACGAACGCTAGCTGCTGCGTTTCTTTTCCAGCGAAGGAGCAAGGAAGAGAATAAAGAGTTGAAGGGTTAGACTGTGAGGGGTGTAGGATGAGAAAGAGGTTTGAGGTAAATCTTTGTTTCCTTGGGGGATGGAAATTTTATTGCTAGAGAATATAGAATTAGATGAATCAGATAGATAAATTAGATGAAGTTATAGCTTATTACTCCAACTGAATTATTCATGGCGTGAACATATATGGTTCATAAAATTGGTGGGAAACCAAGAAGTCCAAAAGAGGTTGGGTATTCTGAATTTGGCATGAAATAGCCTAAATGAAGGAGTTAATACAAAATTGTTATGAATGTGTTTGTAGTTTGACCAAAGGAATTCATACGGACCATTCGAGTGATGAGCTTGGTATTTCAACACGAGTACTGTGAGTAGTAATTTTACCATAATTTGTGTTTTATAACTTTCATGATTTATACATGGTTTATAAAGTGAATGATTTACCGAAATGCTCTGAACTTGCATATGAGACAAGTCTTTTACTTGATATGCTATCAAATGAGTTATTTGAGATGAACTCATTTTTCTAAGGCATGTTTATAGATACTTGAGATATGATTACCGTTATCGTAAGAGTTTAACATTCACTTGAGAAATAGTATTTTGATATATGTTTTTTATTAAAGTTTTATATACTATGATTTGATAAGAACTTAAATGTCTTATAACATTTTTAAATGTTTCTATTGATAAAAGGGAGTAGACCTTGATGGATCCTGTAGCTAACGGCAGGTTCATTAGACTTGGTGAACCTAGTAGTTACAGACTACCGATAAAGCTCTTGCTAGTGGGAAGGTAGAACCAGTGGCGAATTTACAGCCAAAAAATAGGGCACCCGCACCCGTGGTCTCTTCGTAAAATTAGATATTTTATATGTATATTTTTTAAGATTTTGTATAATATTATATTCTTGCACCCGTACTACAAGAAGTCTAAATGGTCCACATGGTTAAATGTTGAGCTTTTGACCTAGAGGATTAAGGATCAATTCTCACATCAATACATTTTACTTGGTGCACCCATGTTCGAAAAATCCTAGATTCGCCTCTAGGTAGAACTATGATACCGTAACCAATATCCCTTGAGTAGGGATCTAGCTATATGAATATTTAACTATTTTATGAGGAGTTCACCATTATTGGCTACTTGTTAAAGAGAAGGTTACACTAATTACATGATTCATCCTTGGAAACCTCCTAGCTATAAGATTGATATGAAAGTATTTTTCTAAGTTTATTTCTAAAAGTTCACATTGATTTTGTTTACATGAAACAAATAAGATTGAATATTGTTACCGTTTCTGAAAGGGCATCGATTTCATCATTTTGATTATTAAACTAACATGTTTTTTGACTTTTCCCTAATTAAAATAGTTGTGGTTAAGTATTATTATTCACTGAGCTAGCATCTCACTCTTTGCTAAATGTTTTTACAAAGAGCTTAGGTGACATTGGAGAAGATCTCATTAATTAGAGAGTGTGGACTGATAGTATCTGGTGAGCCTCGCATTGCTTCGCGCGGCAAGAGACAGACTGATAGTATTTGGTGAGCCTCGCATTGCTTCGCGTGGCAAGAGACATATTGAATTGCTTTGATTTTTTTTTTTTTAAAAACTCTAGAGTCGCTCCATTTGTCATTCCTTTTATTTGAGTCATGATTATTCCTTCGTATTGTAGTCCAATGACTAGTTTTGAACTTATTTTGTTGTATTTTGGGATGAATTGGTATTATTGCTTGGTAATTAGATCATCGATGAATATTATGTCTTGGCCTATAGTTCTTATTAGTTGTGTTGTGGATTTCTAAGATAGGGAAAATTCAAGATAGGCCTAGAAACAAAGGAAACTCTGTTCGATTTTCTATAGAATTCTGGTAAGGCTTGCTTTGGGATTCTCCCCCTTAGCGTCGGTCACGTTCCTAAATTGGGTCTTGACAAAGTTGGTATCAGAATTTAGGTTATTCCCTTGACTTATCGAGCATACGTTAGTAGTAGAATCTCAATTATGGTTACGTTGTTGTCCATTTGTATAATCGTGATTCTGCAAAGACGTGATAGGATGTGTCTGTCTTTCTGTCTCATTCCTCTTTATGTGTGCGACTCATAAGGTCAACTATATGAATCTAACATTGTTTATCTTTCCATAACACATTTTGAATTTAGTCACCCAATAACAAGAATAGTCCAAAGGTTTGGAGTCTTCAATGGTCACCGTGTAAACATCTATCTCTTCCAATTAAGGGGAGCTTACTGAAGTAGTTGAAAAGGCCAAGAAAGAGGTCATTATGCCACTTTGAGGGATTTTGTGCACATATGTGAAATGTAATATATATCTCGTCTGGAAAGAGCACTACTCTATCACTTTAACAATATGAGAATGTTACTGTTAAGACACTTATGTTCCTGTAATGATTTAGAGATATTAATGGACATAATGAATGGAGTCAGGCACCAAATAGGTCCCAAGACCATCTTCAAGCAACTACAAAGATTCAAACTTTCAAAAAAAGTATGCTTAGGAGTTTCTAAAGATGAAACCTCCTAGATTCGTAGGTTCTAACAACTCAAAAATCCTTAGAGATTTTCGGTAAAGATTCTTGGGGTGAAATACTTAAAGCTTTATGAGCTCTAGCATGTTCCAACAAGAGTACTGTAAATTTGGCAATGTTCCGACGATGCATGACTAATTACATGACATGATATTATACTAATCAAGATACTAGTAGGGGAACACCAACAAATTGAGGCGATTCCCTAAGTTATTTATGATTTTTTTTCCTTCTAGACCGTTAAAAGTGAGTAACTTGATAATAGGCTTAAGAAATTAGTTCAAAAAGATGGATTGAATTGATATATTACTCTAGATTTTTCGATTGACTAGAGTTTTTTAAGATTTAGAGATTTGTTGGAAGGTTGGTTAGCCCCTTTAAAAACCTTTTATATGAAGACGTTAGCGTACTTTGAGGTAGTTGACATTGCTCAAATTATTGGAAATATATAACGTGAATAGTGAACGATCAAACATTCATTCAAAAGACCAAAACTAAGAACCTGCTATGGGAATCTTACTAAAGAGTTCAAAATTATGAATTTTACTGGTTCCTACTCCCGTGGGATATTTTTCTTTTGTTGGAATTTTACTAAAGAGTTGAAAATTATGAATCTTTCAGTGCCAATGTTTAAATTATATCCAAGTCTATTCTCATAGCTATAATGAACAGAAGGATCATCTCTGGATGGTATTTCAAAAATGGCAAGAATATCAACTTTATGTCGAGTTTTGTAATTGTAAATTAGTGTATCAATGTGTACTGAAAAGATAGAATCACTTGACATTGTACTATAAATGTTTGGTGGAGTAGTTCTAAAGAATTGTTGCGTTACTGACCAAGTTATAAAAAGAAAAGAAACAAATTTCAGTAGATGTTGGAATGTGAGTAGAGCTTTATAAGCTCAAGACATATTGACCATCATACCAGTGATAGTGCTATTCTTAGCATTGGAGCATTCATGGTGCTTTGTGATGCTTTAAGGATGGAATTAGAATATGTTATTATATAAAATGGTCGTGTAATAGCTTATGTTTTGAGGAAACTAAATTGGTGGGAGCAGAACTATTCCACTCATAATTTGAAGATAATGGTAGAGGTTTAGATGTGCTATTTATACCATGAAACCGATGAAATTTTTATAGACTACAAGAGCTTTGTATTTATGTTCAAGTAGAAAGATTTGATTCTTCAATCTACACCACCAAAGGAAACTACTCGATGACCGTTAAATTCACTATTCAGTGTCATCTGGAAAATGACCACGTTAAGGCAGATGCATTGAGAAGCAAATCCATGAGCTAATTGACATATAACTCTTGCAAATATACTTTTCACCTAAGATATGCATACACTCAAGGATATGGGTATCAAATTAGTGTGAGAAACTCAGATATTTTTAGCTTATGTTTAGGCTAAGTCTTTATTGGTAGAACCCATTGAGGTCACCTAAAATACAAGGATGGAAATTTTGTGAATACTGAAATAAGGTTCTTGTGAGTAAAGACAAGAATATGAGTATTAACAATATGCTGCTTTTGGAGTAAGTGGTTGATTGTGATAATCGAACATAGATGGTGAGAGAGAGATTATTCTTGAGGAACCCACAACTTTAAATACATTGTAGATTCTGGATCCACTAAGGCATATCATTACCTGAGTGATTGTAATGGTGAGAATATATAAACAAATATATTGCTTACTTTACTTCTAGTTGGTTGGCCTGTGAACTTGTTAAAGATTAGTATAAGCAACATACAAGACTATTACTGTAGTTTGAGGTTCAGGAGGTAAATTGGAAAGAGCTACTATTGATTTTATGACCGGGTTATAACCACAAACACTTGGAGGTTATGACCCTATGTGGGTATTTGTAGATCGAATTACAAAGTCAACACACTTCTTGCTATTCAAAACTAGATAAATGGAGAAACATCTGCAAAAATTTACATGACCAAAATTATTTGACTCCATGAGTTTAAGTGTCCATCATATTTGACAGAGTATTACTGTTTACTTCCTGTTGTTGTGAATTTTCCATGAAATATTGGGTACATGAATAGATTTTACCACTACATTTGATTCGTAAACAAACGGGCAGTCTGAGCGTACTGTATAAATATTAGAGGATGTGTTATGAGCTTGTATTCTTGATTTTAAGTGTAGTTGGGATATTTACTTACCAATAGCCGATGTTGCGTACAATAATAACTTTTAGTCAAGCTTTTAGAGGTCTCTATAAGAAGCCTAGTATGCTAGAAGATGTCATTCTCCATCAAATGGTTCAAAGTTGATGTGGCTAATATATTTGAATTTGGGACTACCTAAACTTGTTACAGGAAGCTAGGGACAAGGTTCAATTAATCAGACAAAAGCTGCTCACAATTCAAGTAGGTGGAAGTCTTATACATATAAGAGGAAATGGAATTTAGTGCATAGTTGGGGACCAAATCTTCCTAAGAGTCCCTTAGCAAATGAAGTGAAGTGATTCGAAAAAAAAAGAGAGGAGGAAAATTGAGCTCAAAATTTATAAGATCATATAAAAGCTTCTTGGCCCTATGAGAGAGTGGTGTTGTGTCATTTAGCATTTCCTTTTGTGATGTATTTAACTTGCCCAGTATGTCGTGTGTGCTAAGAAAATGTATGTCACTCTTCTCATGTGCTTGAAGCACAAACTATACAACTTGAGGAGAAGTGGACTTATGTCGAAGAACCAGTGGCTACTATTGACAAACAAGTAAAAAAGGTTAGGATCAAAATTTATCCATAAAAGTCTTGTAGAAAAACCACACAATTAAAGAAGTTACTTGAGAGTTGGAAAATGATATGCGAGTCAAGTATCCTCTCTTGTTTCAGCCTACAGGTACAAACTTCTTTAAATTCGGGGACATAATTTCTTAAGGTGGGTAGAATGTAATACCCTATATGTACAATTTAGCTTGAAAAGAAAAAAAGTGGAGTAGAAGTTAAGTTTCTATTGAATTGAGTAAGATCCTTTTGAATAGAAGATGCCCATGAAAAAGAAGTTTTTAGAGGAAGATAAAAAATATGCGGATTGCCCTATTGATTAACCTCTGAAGCGGAAGAGAAGAGAAAGCGGTAAAAATAAGGACAATTATGTCTTTTCTTTGAAAAAAAAGGAAGAAAGAAAGAGTAAGGGACTAGATTATTAAAAATAGAAAAAAATTAAAAGAAAGAGGGCTTTAGCCCATTATACGTACAGGGGAAGGGTTTTACCCTTTCAATATTCCTTCACCACTTTGAAGAAGTAAGAAAAAGGAAACGAACACTAGATGTTGCATTTCTTTTCCATCGAAGGAGAAAGGACGAGAAGAAAGAGTTGAAGGGTGGGACTATGAGGGGCATAGGAGGAGAAAGAGGTATGAGGTAAATCTTTGTTTTCTTTCTTCTTCAACAGATCTTCTAAGACTCCTAGTCTAGGTAGTTTACTTTGGGGGATGGAAATTTTATTACTACAGATATATAATTAGATGAATAGGATGGATAAATTAGATGAAGTTAATAGCTTATTGCTCCAATTGAATTACTCATTGCTCGAATATTCACGGTTCATCAAGTTGGTGGGCAATCAAGAAGTCCAAAAGGGGCTGGGTATTCTGAATTTAGCATGAAATAGCCTAAATGAAGGAGTTAACACAAAATTGTTATAAATGTGTTTATAGTTTGACCAAACAAATTCATACGGACCATTCGAGTGACGAGCTTGGTATGTCAAGACGAGTACTGTGAGTAGTAATCTTGCCATAATTTATGTTTTATAACTTTCATGATTTATACATGGTTTATAATGTAAATGATTTACTGAAATGATTTGAACTTGCATATGGTACAAGTCTTTTATTTGATATGATACCGAAATAGTTATTTGAGATGAACTCATTTTTATAAGGCATGTTTATTGGTACTTGAGATATGATTACCGTTATCAAAAGAGTTTAACATTTACTTGAGAAATACTATTTTGACGTATGTTTTTTTATTATAGTTTTATATACTATGATTTGATAAGAACTTAAATGTCTTATAACATTTTGAAATGTTTTTATTGTTTACAAAGAAAAGTATAAATGAGAGTAGACCTTGATGGATCCCGTAGCTAACGATAGGTTCGTTAGACCTAGTGCACCTTGTAGTTATAGATTACTGATAAAGCCCTTGCTAATGAAAATGTAGAACCAGCATATCGTTACGAATATCGCTCGAGTAGGGATCTACCAATATGAATATTTAACTCCTTTATGAGGAGTTCACAGTTATTGGTTACTTCTTAAAGATAAGGCCACAATGATTACATGATTCATCCTTGGAAACCTCCCAAATATAAGATTGATATGAAAGTGTTTTTCTAAGTTTATTTCTAAAAGTTCACATTGATTTTGCTTACAGGAGACAAATAAGATTAAATATTGTTACCGTTTCTGAAAGGGCATTGATTTCATCATTTTGATTATTATACTAGCGTGTTTTCTGACTTGTTCCCTCAATAAAATGGTTGTGGTTAAGTATTATTACTCACTGAGCTAGTGTCTCACTCCTCACTAAATGTTTTTACAGAGAACTTAGGTGACATTAGAGAAGATCTCATTAATTCGAGAGTGTGGATTGATAATATCCGGTGAGCCTTGCATTGCTTCGCGTGGCAGACATATTGAATTGCTATGATTTATTTTATTTTTTAAAAACTCTTAGAGTCGCTCCATTTGTCATTTCTTTTATTTGAGTCATGATTATTCCTTCATATTGTAGTCCAATGACTAGTTTTGAACTTCTTTTTCGTATTTTGGAGATGAATTAGTATTATTGCGTGGAAATTAGATCATCGATGGATATTATATCTTGGATTATAGTTGATATTAGTTGTGTTGTTGATTGAGACAGGAAAAATTCAGGATATGCCTAGAAACAAAAGAAATTCTGTCCGATTTTCTGTAGAATTCTAGTAAGGCTTGATTTGGGATTCTCCCCCTTAGCGCCGGTCACGTTCCTATATTGGGTCGTGATAACCACCGATTTTCAGTGAATATCACGCTTAATTGTTTGCCTGATTTGGCAATGAAGATCAATGATTGAAGGTCAAAAGTGTTCATAATGCCACTTTCAACTATTGTAAAAGTACAAGTTCATTTTCTTGAATTATCCATGTGTGGTCTTACAAAAAGGAAACACCACACCTTTTATCTTATAGTGTCGAAATGACATTACATTGTGGATGTTGGTTTCATAAACACCAATAGTGGAATAATAATTATATGGAAGTACTAACTTGATAAATAAATTGATGCCAAACACTAGTGTAGAAAATTGGATTTAGGTAGTTACGTTGTATGTGTAAACAATAGTTTTATTTTTTGCGTTTCCAAGACAATACACACTACTCGCTTTTGAATTCAATTAATCCTGATTTGCGGTGAGAACTATACTTCGGGGGTAAAATTGTTCTTTATGAAAAATGATTTAATTCATAATGCTCGAATATCTGTTTAACATTAGAGAAAAATTTACCATCATTATAATTTTATGAGTAGATAATTGTTATTATTATTCATGTTCCAATAATATATTGAGGTGAAATATTTCATTCAAAAAGCTCTGATAGGATACACCAATTTCACTTTCTAATTAAAGTTGACGTGGCTAAGTTTTGTTGGGAATATATACTATTAACTATGTGTATAGATACAATATTTATTATAGAATAATTATTTATTCATTTTTAATAGATCATATATTCATTTATGGTGTCCATTTTTTTTGAAACATGTAACTTTGTATATTACTACAACAATACATAGCTAGTACTAAGCCATATTTACAATGAGATCATCAAATCCAGCTATCTGATCCTAAACTGAGTCTAGTACATCAATTAGGGAGATAGTGTCAGTGCAGTATAATTGATTACACCAAAAACACAGTAGCAACAAGCAATTAAGCTTGACTTTTTCCATACTATTTTCTGTACTATAACAACATCTGGAATTCCTCTCCTTCCATATTACCCACCAAATGCTAGTAGAGACAATTCTCCATCTCTCTCTGCTCTTAGACTGCATTCCAGCTTCTTCCCAACTCTGAATGGTTTCAGTGATCTTGCTTGGCATGACCCATGAAACGCCCTTGAGATTTAGGAATAGTCTCCAGAGTTTGCTAGTTACTCTACAGTGTAGAAAAAGATGGTTAACTGTCTCAACAGTTTCCCCATAAAATAGGCACCTTGAGCACAATGGAATCCCTCTCTTCATTAGGTTGTCTTGGGTCAAAACTGCTTCCTTGACCAATAACCACACAAAACATGACACTTTGAGGGGTATTTTGGATTTCCATATTCCTTTCCAAGGCCAGTTACTTGTCAACTGGTAGGAGTTGTTCAACCAGTTATAAGCACAATTCACCTTGAAAATACCTTTTTTGTTGCTCTTCCACCATAAAGTATCTTGACCACCTTCCAATCCATTGAGTGGACCAATGGTGTTGTAAACATCAGTAACTCTCTGGATCTCCCAATCATTTAAGTGTCTTCTAAAAATGAAGTTCCACCCTTGGGAAGACCAGTGATCACCTATGGACTTGTGTTGCTGTGACACTAAGGTACTAATATCTGGAAACAAATTTTCTAGCCTGCCTCATGCCATACATCCATCCAGAAGTCAATTCTTTCCCCATTTGCCACTTTGATCCTTGTATTTTTTTTGAAATCATCCCACAAGGATCTAATGGACCTCCATACACTTACTCCATAAGGTGTAGTAACAGTTTTGGTCATTCAACAATCTTGCCCTTCATACTTTGGTCATTCAGCAATCTTGCCCTTCATACTTTGCACTAATGACTTCCTTCCAGTAGGATTGATTTTCATTGCAAAACCTCCACGACCATTTCATTCTGAGAGCCTTGTTCTAATTATCATTTTGATTTATTAAAAGGTGAGATTCTAAGATAGGTCAATATGCCTGGTAGATTTGATGATGATAATGCATATTGGTGAAAGAATAAGTTAGTTGATGGAATCCATGTCTCGATATAGAGATTGATGATATGCCTTTTTGAGAAGCTTATAAATTTTCATCGTGTCAAACTTTATAAGTGGATTTATGAATCCGACACATGAAATAAGTTAAGCAGTGCTCTAAAGGAAATTGATCATTGAATTAAATTCGTCAGTATTTTAATTAATTGATTAGTATCTGTAATCTTAACATGGAGAATTACATGTGTTTAATAGAGAATTTCGAAATATAAATAGAGGAGTGAAATTACGAATTTCTAGTGGAATGATTTGTAAGTTGTTATGGTAAGAATAATTCAAATTAATTAATTGGAATTATTTCCATTATAGGAAGACTTAGTAATTAATTTCGTGGTCCTTATTATGCCCACATTTGACTAGAACTAAGAATCTATTCTAAGGGGAAAAGGGAGAAGTATGTGTTTTCTCTATTCTAAGGAAATGGAGAAGTATGTGTCTTTCTCTATTCTAAGGAAAGGGAGAAGTATGTGTCTTTCTCTATTCTAAGAAAAGGGAGAAGTACATGACTTTTTATATTCGAAGGTGTAACACCCCGAAATTTTTTTGAGCTAAGACTCAAACCATTCTTTGCTGTGAATGAGATTTTACCGAGAAATTTAAATTTTCTTAAGTGTTAAGGTCACTAGATGTAGCACCTTGAGTTCTAAAAAGAACTAAAGAGAATCCATTCAAGTCATTTGTAAGTTCTTTTAAGTTTTGGGTCAACTTCAAACGACCGTAACTTTTAGCACAGTATGAGTTAAGTGAACCATAAAATACCTTGTCCGACTCTTCCACCTTGTTCACTATACAAAAAAGCATATCCTTGGTCCAAAAGCTTTCAGGATCAGCCCTTGGTTCCTTAGGCTTTTGACATTCATGAGGAGGCACATACCAATCTTTGTCCCCATCTCTAAATATCCGTGCATCACTCTAAAGCCTTCATTGCTGCATATCAACATATTAACATCAGTTATGAGCGTAAAGCAGGCATTGAGGACACTAAATCCTTGAATAATAAATTCTAAATAAGTCAAAATCCTCAACTCATCTGACCTTCTTAAACCTCAAGATGGGATGAGTCAACATCGAGGTGCCAAATGACTCCGCCAATAGGACTTCTTGGAAGTCATCAGCATGTTATCCCCGATGAACCTTTGATCCATTGAGTGAGAGTCCTTCGACACGGGAGTCCTGAATTATTGGTTGATATATCCGAGCCAATTCGTATTCACACATTCAAGATTAATTGTGACTTAATTAAGAATTAAATTGGTTTTTTAGAAGGAAAAAAGAGTATAATGATGATATTACTAGATCTATTTACATTTTAATTTGAGGTTTAACATTTTTTCCATAATGAATGTTAACATTATAAGATTAGTTAATCTTTTTCACATTTTTCTTTGATGTTTAATATTTTTTCCTATAACAAATTGAGGTTGATCTGATCCGAGTACATACACATATATAAGACATTGTACTAGAAAGTTAAAGTTCTTCTGTGTGCTTAGAATACTTGCTTCTTACACCACCTTTTTTCTTCTTCTCATTTTCTCTATTGTTTTTGTGTTATTTTGTAGGAGATTTAAAGCTTTGAAAAAGATGGAGTCGAGCATGAAGCGCAGGAGATTTGCTGTTGAAGATGAAAAAGAATAAAAGGATTGCTCCTTGTAACAATCTGAGATAAAATGCTATTCCACGTTTAATTACACATATAAGTAATTATCGATATAAATTTTGAAATAAAATGGTGGGATTTGCTATCACAACCAAGATTTGAAGTTTAGGATTCAACCCTAACTCATATGATTATTTGGAATCGAAATTAATTATTTAGTAAAACATTTAACACATATATACAAAGTCGAAGGTAAAGTTATGAGGTATATGTTCAAATAAATCTATAACTGATGCTCTACATCCACCTTTGGCGGATTTAGGATTTTAGGAATATGAGTTCTAGTTTGGAATCTACCACAATCCCATTTAATCTATTCATATGTAGGGTTTGAGTGAAAGCTATAGGAGTTCAATCCGAATCCTTTGAACATGCAAAACCGAATATACAATTGCATTGTTGACGGCATGATTTTTACCTTAAAAAATTGCATTCTCTGTACTTTTGGTCTGTGCTTTAGATTTTTTTCGTTTTCTGGTGTTTATGATTGTAAACACAGTTTAAATAATGTTCTTGTGCTGAAACTGAATTCATTGAACTATAGAATATTTGCAACAATACATGTTGATAGTTGAATAAACCGTTATGGACCATAATTTGTTTTTGTTTATCCTCTTTCATATGACTATAGACGTGAAGGTCATTAAAACAGTTACTATAACAGTTAAAGAATCAGATAGTATCAGATATGTGAAATCTTTATTACAAGATGAGGAGAGAATACCAGAATGTCTTCAACTGCTATTTTCAAAAGATGTTCGCCTAACAAACGACGAACAAAAGCTAATGGATTGTGGCATTATAGAAAACTCCACTCTTCATGCTTATATCGACAATTCATTCCCGAAGGTATTTTTTGTGAAGAGAGGCTAATTGTGCAATTATAGTTTATTCAAGGACTTTCGATACTATCCAGGATGTCAAATAAAGGATTCGGGTCAAACAAGGAGTAAACTCAAAGCAATTTTCTCTTATTCATAATCGGAAGTTTCTTGAAGATGACAAAATCTTAGGTTTTTACAAATCCATAGTGGATAAACACTTCATATGGTTTCCAATCCAAGAGACAAGTTGCTTATTTCTATGGTAATGCCAACTGATGAAATTGTTAAAATAGAATTCAAGGCTGCATTAATTATTCGCGACATTAAAACAATCATCATATATCATATCATATCATATATTATTATAAGTGGGAACATCACAAATAAAAAGTTGAAATACCAAAATGCCCTTGTAAAATTAAATGAATCTATTACCATTATTAAGGTAAAAATATATATCAGATTTTCCCACTTTTAGTTATCTTTTTCTCTATTTCTTTTCATTTTATTTAATAAGAAGTCCAAAAGTCTATGTAATGTGGTAAGATCTTATAAACAGAAGTTCAAAGATCACCATTGATCTTACAATCGTTTCGAAGCCAAAATGGTGAGTCTTAATTTGAGTTTGAGCTTCTTTTTCATTTCCTCTGTTAATGTTTTGTTCAATTGTTTGAGCTTTGTTCTTAAAATTTCTCTATTAAGAACTTGTCTTCTTTTTAAATAAACTTTTCATAAGACTTTTAGGTATTTACAAATATATATTTAGTTTTGATATGAAATTGTTGGAAAATATGGGTACAACAAACAGAGTTTGGAGGCTATTTGAAGGAATTGTTTTTCCGATCGTATGAAGGGATTGTTTTACACAAGTGCAAATAAGATTAGATTTGTTGTGCACATGAAATACTTTTTTTTTATATCAAATTGAATATTACATGAGGTAAAAAAATTTCATAGTCTGTAGTGAAATATTTATGAATATTTTATTTCTCCAAATATTTTTTTTTTGTGTAAAAAAATGTGATGAACATATCTTTTGATATCTATATTTCTTGTTTAACAATGATGATTTAATTTTGACGTCGAGCAGAGTTGTTGTATATGGATACTGTGAAGTTCATGATTATTAAGATCACATTCTTTCTTCTATTTTGAATTTCCAGGTAATTGTTATTTTAATTTTAAGATTGCCTTTCTCTCTCTCTTTTTTTTTTTTCATTTTTGTTTTTTTTTTTTGTTGGAAACTTTTGAGTTCTTAGACCACGAAACTTATGTTTTTTCATATTTTCCTTTTTCCATTTATCAGTTACGTTTCTTTTAAATTTCTCAACCCTTTAAATATAGGTAGTGTGAATACTCTTTGCAATAATAAATAAATATTATTTACAAAACAATAACATGCACTCTTTATTTATCGATATATAATTCATTCCCTTTTGGATCAAGTTACCATGAATTTTGAATTTTAATTTTAGGATTAGATTTTTCCCAATTCAAGAATCTCTTAATATTCTTTCTAATTAGTAATTATATTTGGATAATTAATACTACATAATAGTAATTATGTAGAAATAAAATGCTAGAGAATTTACATAATCTCAAAAGTATCCAATTATGACATATGTTGTAATCATAATATGATGTAGTTAGAGAACAATTTTACGATGATAAATACTACTACTAGATATCCTACATAAAAATGACCTTACATATTCTCACGCTGTATAAGTAAGATAAGTTACCATTATTGTCATCAAATTCTTTATGGAAGTAGTTTTTTCCCAAATTGACAATATTCATGAGTTATGCAATTTTTTTTTTTCACATGGGTGGTTTTAAAAGTGAGAAATTCTTACTTATAAAGTTGAACTGCATACTAAAGAATCACCAAAAAATTGAAAGATTTTTTAAATTTTAGTGAAACACTGATCTTACTACAATTGTTTATGCTAAAATATCAATATTCATTCTAACAAAGATTTAAAAAGGTGAACTTAAAAGAAATACAAATATGAGAACCATTCATATTAACTTAATTAATTAAAGAAACTTATAGTATATCTTTGGGATTAAATCTTACTATTATTTAAGAATTCACAATGAATTTGCATCGAGAAACCTTCACATTTGTAAAGTTAGCTCTCGAATGCTATATATACATATACATTATAAGTAACAATTGTAATATGCGAAAATAAATTAAAATACTACTTTAAATGAATTTATTAGATCACTTTGTTGGATTACACTGGATATTTATTCAAACACTTTAACATAATAAAATCATCCCACTTTATGGTACTATATAGATATATCGTTGTTGTTGTGGTTGTATAAATTAAAATAATTTGAAATATCTATTCAAGGTCCTTCAATTTAATAAGCTTTATAATTTAACATTGTCGTTCTCTGTTGTCTTACAACTTTCCGATCGAACATCATGTTTGTGGATATAAAAAGTATAACAAACTTTTATTTTGTTTTACCACACTAATATGTTATCAATCGATGTAACTTTTTGTTAAAATCGTATGCTTATTGACATAGGGTTTATGCGCAAAGCACGTGTTCAGGAACAAGTTATAGAAAAGCAGAGTTGGCTACTCGATAAATTCTATGGATCTGTTTCTTGGGAAACAAAAATTTGAAGATTCGAAGACATTATCAGTGTGATATCAATGAAGAGTCTGTCTTAAAGGTGAAGAGTATAACAATACAGATCTTAATCAAGACGAGTAGTGGAAGTATTACACTAGAAGTGCACAGGCTGGAGTTGGTCAAGGATGTGAAGGCATGCATCTACAGAAGCTAAACATGACAGTTCATCTGCAAAAACTTGTGTTTGAGGGAAAAATCCTAGCTGATACCTGGGATTTAGCAAGCTACAATATCAGAATGCAGTCGAACATTGTTTTTGGTTTTCGTAGTTTCGTTTCTACAGCAATTATCTGATATTATGAGTTACCAACAGACAAATTTGTGTAAGACTAAAGATGTGGTTTCCATATTTCATTTATGTTATCTGTTGTTTTCTTTACTGTAGTAAGCATTTATTATATATTATTTCTTGTCGGTATTGTTCATGTCTTCTTTTATATTTTTCTTCAAAAGGGTTTCTTCATTATTGTATTTCCTCTCCAAACATGTTTTGATATGTCTTAGTTGAGCCGAGGATCTTTCGAAAATAATCTTTCTACCTTCACAAGTTTGAGTTTAGGTCTTCCGCGTACTTTTTTCTCTTTATATCTATGGTGTTCAGGCTAGTTTCTGTGCACCTCTACTAATTTCACGAAACACATGTCACCTCCCAACAAAAATAGGTACTAGGTAATTTTGTTCCCAAGGCTAGAACAAACTCATGGTGTTCAACCCACTTCATTGATCACAAGGCTACACCCTTGGGTGCTAACTAGTACAATTTTGGTTCCAGATTACAACATTGTTTCTTTTTCGGTCTGTTTCAATTTTTTTTCTTTATACTAGTACATACTAATTGAAGCTTATAGATTAATGGTATACTAATTTTAAGAGGCATAATCTAGGTATCGTGCAAGAGAACTGCTGAAGAAGAAGTAGAACAGTTTTACCCCTTATACAAAAGTGAAGTATATAAGTTCGTGTTTGGAATTATATTATCACGACCCAGGGGTACCCCCTAAATGTAACAAGACACATAATACCCCGAAGGGCACCATGTAAGCCACTTAGCATATCATAACATAAAGCATTGGAACAATAAGAAGTAAAATACATTTCAAGTCTTAAAAAGTTTTTCATAAAAGCAAAGCGGAAGTCTAGACTGATCTCAATATAGCCATCTATTACAATCCTTGAATCAAATTGGGGCTAGCCCATACAACATGTCCGAAAATGGAAGTACAACAAAAAAAAACTACAAAGATAGCATCCATCATCGAATCATGAGGACTCACCAACAAGCTAGGAGATATGATCAAATCCAAGCTCTAGCCGCAATGAGGACCACCTTGAGAACCGGACCCTACACTTGGGGAAAATGTAGGAAAATATGGGTTAGTACAAAAATGCACTAAGTATGATAGTCATGCATAAAAACCTTGAAAACATGCTAAAAGGAACATTTTAGTTGAATAAATGCACTTTGCTAAGTTAAATTATCATTTTGAAGATAGTGGAAAAACACAAGTCATAATAAGCATAAGAGATATCATAATAAGACATAGGCTATAACATGGTAGGCAATAATCATAACTAGTGAACATAAGAGATAACATCATAGACATATAGACATAGTCAATACAATCTAGTCTTAGCATAACATAAGAGAAACACTTCATGAGCCACCTCAAGGCAAGCCTGTGCAATGCATGGATAAGACCCCATAATCCAATCCATGCTAAGCAAGTCACTTTAGGTCCTCATTCATGTTTACCATCTTTAGATCTCATTCTTAGCTTATTTCTCATAGACAAGGGAACATTCACCTTTAGTCAATCATACCAAGGAAATTAACTCATGACAACAATCCAAGTTAAACATGTATCATTACAAGGAGTCCTCATATCAAACATACTTAGCACATAGTCATAAGCATATTCATTACATAATCATTATAACATAAAAGGAACATACCACAACTACCCTCAAAGTATACTTGTGCAATACATGAATGAGATCCCATACTCTCTCCCATACTCTCACCCATACTAAGTAAAGCTTCTTGAGTAGCCATAGTTCATACTAGACTTGACCTTGTGGGAAATAGCCTTAACCGACATAGACCATGTGAGCTTAACATGGAATCTGGTGTTACCCACACCGAAAAGGATTGTCCTACTTGCCTAAGGTAGAACCATTACTTTAGCTTAAGAGTATCCAATAGCTAAATAACCTATGGGGGAACGTAGTTATTGGACAAGGAGATTGTTACTAGATACCTGGGCTTAACTCTCGTGAGGGCATCCATCTCAAGAGATTGCTCCTAGAAACCCGGACTCAACTCACGTGAAGAGGCTTCCATCTTATATCAATATCCACTCGGTGCTAAGCATAATTCCAACATAATACTTTATTAAGTCATAAATTTCTTCATGTCTTATGGAAAGATGTACTTGACAATCAATCCAAAAGAGTTCATTAGGATAGCTCTTAGATCATGCCTGAGAATAACCTTTCACCGTCCATGTCTTCATTTAATATTAGATTCAATTAGGTGAGAAAGCCTTTCAACCTAGAATCTTCATTATGTGATAAAACCTTTCACATCATGTTCATTATGTGTTCATGAGAATAGCCTTTCAATCAACACAACAACATTATCATAATCATGGACACTTCACTCTCAAAGTGTTCTTAAAGCACATACATAAATCTCACAATCATGCATAATTCTCATACTATCACCCTTCAAGGATCAAAGATCAAATTCAATCAACACATCTAGAATTAATACATTAGACATGGATAATAACATGATTCAAATAACTCAATTACTACAAGAATAATCTCATAATATCCTTCTTCTATCAACAAACCCACATTCACAAGATCATAATTGGGAATTTAGGGGATTTTATGGATTCTTGGGAGATTTCATCATAAAAACCATAATAATCATCAGTTCAATCATAATATAAAGTAATTAAATCAATAGAATCGTTTTTTGAAAGGAGTCCATGACTTGAAGTACAACCCTAGCTTTTTGGGGAAATTTCTATCTTTGAAATTGAGTTTCAAGGGACTCCATGGATGAAAACTATCCATGGATGAAGAACTACCATACCTTAGATTTGAATCCCTATGAAATTGAGTAGAAAATCTTGCTCCTTCAACCCTAGCTTCAACTTTCTTCTTCTTCTTCTTCCTTGGAGTTTTAGAGAGAATTTTAGGGGAAAAGTTGGTTTTGATTTGGGATTTTGGAATTATGAGGAAGATGACTTAATTTGGGGGTCTTAAATCATTATATATTTAGTCTAAATTAGTATAAAACTACGTCACTCAATAACTAATTAAATTCGGAAAGTTCCACAATATCCCTCACTTATCTGTCTCTAGGTGGCCACTGCCTCAACCCACGAGACCATGCTGACGGGCCATGGGTCCATCCACGGTCCATGCTGGTCAATCATGGGTGAGGTACTGTGGCTCAACTTTTGAGACCTTGACCACGAGGCCATCTACAAGGTGTGGACCTCCTACAGGGAGTAGGTTCCCTCGTGGGTGCATTGCCTTGGGCATTTCTAAGGTCCTCCTTAAGGACCCTTGGTTGGTCCTTGGGGAGTCGTACCTTGACGTTTTAACCCTAAAACCTTCATTCTAAGTACGAGAAGCTAAATTCATGACTCTAACCCTCACGTAAAGCTCTAGTTTAGCCTACTAGTTTTCGGGGTGTTACATATATCATAGTCATTTTCATTACTCATGTGAAGGGTTTGAGTCAAAGCTACTACGGTTCAATCCAACTACCATGAACATACACATATGTCTCTCTAGAAAGTATACTTTTAGATATGATAAGGGTTATGTTTAATGATTTCTTCTTTTAGTATCTCTGAGTCCCTTACTAATTCTTATTGTTGAATCTTACCAAATGGAGTCTGAGTGGAAATCTAATCCGAGATTTTGGCTTAAGAACTCCTCCATTTCTACCTCTATATGGAAATAATTTCCATTTTTGGTTATCATGAAATTTGTTGTCATGATGAATCAACTATACACGATCATGCCTTTTTTATTTACCTTTTTTGTAGTAATGTTATCTTCAGCTTTAACATAGTTCATATGAGGAAGAAAAAAAATCAATATTTGCCTCGTTACTTCTTTCTTGTTAGATTCTAGAAACCCTTAAATGGTAGGAGATGTGGATTATGTAGAGGTTAAACTACAACCTACATCATATTAATTAAGTTTTTAAAAGTCATAATATTTCCCAATATCTTTTAAATGGAAAATGTATGGCTTTGTTAAAAAAGAATTAAGGAAGAGAATCATTAGAAACTCTCCTTGAACAATTACTCATTCAAAAATCATAGTTCAAACTGTGTATCTTTGATTCAAAGAAGTGTGCAACACATTTGCCCCCCACTGTGGGGCATTATTAGGAAGGTCCAATCCAAATAAGGAATGCACACACCTCGCTTCAAGTGCACCAATGTAATACTGAATCACTCTTCTGGTGTAGTCGGTGAATCAGTGAACCATGCGAGCTAGTCAAATGCGTGTGGTAGAGGGCTCATAGTGTCTCCTTTAATTGCTCTAGCCTTTCCTTCGCTTAAGTAGTGAATCACCTTCTATAGAGGCAGTCTATATTTTGTGATGACATTAAGTTGTTGCTAATGAACCCAAACTAATATTGAGCTCCAATGTTTATATCCTTTTTTCTCAATCTTTGCTCTATCAGCCATCCACGGGGAAGTAATATCTTAAATTAAGGGTGCCAACCACCCTTTAAAAGAATCCAAGCTATGCTTCATTCGAATCTTGAATATGTCACCTATATTGCCTTCCATTCCCAAGGTATCCTTAATAGCTCCCCGCTGGAATTGAACCATCTTCCCCCGCACTTCCACCTCTTCAAATGGTCCCTAATCAACTCACTTTCTCTTCTTTGGAAATGCCTTAGCATAGGAAGAATAAAACTCACGAACACACGCTAGGACAAATGGGGGTCGAGCTCTTATGAATAACTCAAACCTATGGAATTTTTATCGTATCCCAAATGGCTATGTAACACCTTAGATTTGAGAAAATAGAAAAAATGCAGGATTCCAGACCTGGTGCAAGAACCATGGAAGACACCGACGGTCTGTGGTCTGACACATGGTCCGTAGATGGGGTCCGTCATTGGGCACCAAATATTTATGGTCTTTGACCCCATCCATGGTCGACCAGGATGGTTCGTCGTTGGACCTACGGACCGTAGCTGAGGGTCAACAACCAATTGGAGGAAATTGGTTGTTGGGTCAACTTCAAACGGTCATATCTTTTAGCACAAAATGAGTTAGGTGGCCCATGACCTATCAAATTAAAGATAATTGAATCCTCTTTCCAACACCACCGAGTTTGCTAAATCCCATCTCTGAGTAAAACGTTATGCTCATTTTAGTGAAGCCCTATTGGGCAGACATGACCGACGACCCCTACCTACGATTGGTAGGTCAACCCACGGACCGTAAGTCCCTCCGTGGGTGGCCTTCGTCAAAATTAAGTCAGGGTCATTTCGATACTTTCCCCTATGTGTTGGGCACTTAAACTATGTCGTTTGATCCCTAAACTACGTAGTTTTGGTCAGTTTAAGCCTAATAACTTAGTTAGATCTTTCCCTAAGTGTTTCATTCACTTAAAAATCATCAAACTTAGAACAAATGAGGTGAAAAGAGGCGACCCAAACCCTTTCAAGAACGTAACAAGTTTTCTTCAGTTCCAGCCCCAAAATCAAAAAATTTATCCGTGAAATTCATCACCAGGTATGTGGGATTTCACTAGTGGATTCCTTTCATCCACTAGGTCCCTAGAATTTAGTCAGATTCTTGATTCGCTATATCTTGCTTAGACCTAGGGTTTCTAAAACCTTAAATATTAGTTGTGATTTAGTTGTTAGAGTATTCCTAATCAGATTATCAAGTTTTCGTGGAATCGTTGCTTAGTTCTTTGCATGAAGCTCAGAACCCTAGTTCTGTAGATTCTCTTAGTTCATGAATTACACATGCTAGGTCAGTTAAACAGATTTATATGCTCTAGTTTCTAATGTCAAATTATCAGTGTATAATTGTTACATTCTCATATTTGCATGTCAGTAATTTGAGCTATTCGGTATTTCAATATTTAAGTCATAATATATCATATACATATTCATTTGGGAGTAGGCTTAACACCGAGTTGGAGTAGGGTTCAGCGTACCCTCATAGTCCCAGAACTACCTGCCCCCGTAGGTTTAAAGTCCCCTCTATTGGGCATCAACTTTAGTGATCACACCATTCATGCCTTTATACCCCTGGCAAGGTATATTAGATCTTCTCGATGGGGAGTATACATCAAAAAGTCATGCCTTTATACCCCTGGCAAGGTATATTGGGTCCTCTCGATGAGGCGTATACATCAGACTCCACGTTTAGCTCACGTGGTTTTATGTCAGTTAATAGTAGCTCCCATAGTTAGAGTCTAGTGTATTTGACCAGGTTTTCAATGATACTTCAATATTCAGTCTCAATATGTTATGTACTGGGTCATTTCATTCAGTTCAGTTCCTTTCAGTATATCTCAGTATTTCCATCATGTTCAGAATATGTCATTGCTCATTTATGCTTTGTTCAGCTTATATGTTTTGTTCAAATTTTATCCTATCCTGCATGCACAGTACCTTCCAAGTACTGACGCATACTTTACGCTACATCTTTTCATGATGTAGGTTCAGGTCCTCAGCATTCAGATCACGCGTAGATCGGTTTCCAATCCACATTTAATAGCTTTAGTGGCGAGTCCTCATACTTTGAGGACAATATAAATGTTTCAGATTTAGTCTTTCATTTCAGTTTCCATTTTGCTAGGTTTAGTTGGGACATGTCCTAGTAACTCTAGTCAGTTAGAGCTTTTTCAGACATAGTTTAGATTTGGCTTTAGCATTTGAGCGAAGGTTCAGTATCACTAAACTCTTATTCAGTATTTATATATTCTGACCAGTTTCGGGTATTTACCACTATTAGTTATCCATGTTTTAGCTACTGCGTTACTTTGTTACTCTTATCGTGCGTGAGGTATGATCCAATTTCCTCGTTCTAATCCGTCATTATTCACTTAAGATCATGCCTCCTCGTAGAGCTTACCCAAGGAATGCTAATGCATGCAATGCTAACATAGTCCCTCCAGTCCCAGACCATAAGGTTTCGAATGCAGAGTTTAGGAATGCGATTCAGCTTTTGGCTCAGAGTATGACTATCCAAAACAATTAGCAGGTTCTAGTTCCTACTAATAGAAATGGTGGATCAGTGGAAGCTAGAGTTTGAGTTTTTGTTAGATGAATCCACCTGAGTTTTTAGGGTCACAAGTTTGTGAGGACCCACAGAACTTCATTGATGAGGTTAAGAAAATCTTTGTAGTGCTGCAAGTGAATGGTAATGATACGATATAGTTGGCATCCTACCAGCTTAAAGATATGACTCACATATGGTACACTCAGTGGAAAGAAAATAGGAGTGTGGATGCAGCTCTTGTGACTTGGGAGTGTTTTACCGGATTTTTCAGGACAGGTTCTAAGAGAGTTGGGAGAGGCTAAAGCTCAGGAGTTTATTAATTTGAGACAAGGTTCAATGTCAGTCCAAGAGTACAAACTTAAGTTCACCCAACTCTCCAGGTATGCTTCACATATGGTTGCCGATCCAAAGGCACAAATGAGTAAGTTTCTGTTTGGAGTATCCGAATTAGTAAAGACAGAGTGCAAAAATGCTATGTTGTTAGAGGATATGAATATCTCTAGGCTCATGACTCATGCTCAGTAGGTTGAGGGAGATAATCTTAAGGAAATAGCTAAGGACAATAAGAAAGCTAGAACAGGGAACTATGAGTACTCTCAGCAGAAATCGGGTGGTGGAAATCACTCACCATTTTGACAGGATCAGAATAGTAGGGCACCAGGCTCTAAATCTCAGGGGGGTGTTTCAGGAAATAGAGCCTGCCCAACTTTTCCAAAGTGTGGTAAGAACTATCCGAGCGAGTATCTTGCAGGACAAGAAGGATGCTTTGGATGTGGTCAGTTTGATCATAGGTTGAAGAATTGCCCTTTTGCCAGGGAGGGGGTAAAAAGGTAACAATAGTAGGGATCAATCTACAATCCCAATAACACCAGGAGGTCACCCAACACAGCAAGGTATGTCATCTGGTACAGGTGGCGGTTAGTGCCAGAACATGTTGTATGCTCTCCAGGCTCGCCAGGACCACGAAGATTTTCCTGATGTTGTCATTGGTGCGTTATGAGTCTTTCATTTAGATGTTTATGCATTGTTAGATCCAGGTGCTACACTTTCTTTTGTAACTCCCTATATAACAATAATCTTAGGTGTCAGTCCAGAAACTCTTTCAGAACCCTTCCTAGTCTCTACTCCAGTTGGTGACCCAGTTATAGCTAGACGAGTATACAGAAATTGCCCTGTCACAATCTCTTTGAAAGTCACCTCAACAGATCTTGTAGAGTTAGAAATGGTAGATTTCGATATCATTAGGCATGGATTGGTTACATTCCTGTTATAACTTAGTCAATTGTATAACTAGTAGCTCAGTGCTTATAGGTCGATTTATAACTTACCTTAAGGCCAAAAAGATGATCTCTAAAGGGTAGTGTAGCACATGTTGAGGAAAAAGGGAAGGAATTAGCAAAAGATGTTCACTGGCTTGCTCGCTTAGGAGTTAGTCTTACAGATATGTCAGATAGTGGTGTGATAGTTTAGAATAGATCCGAATCTTCATTGGTAACGGAGGTTAAGGAATAACAGGATAGTGATCCTATATTACTCTAGTTGGAAGGTGCAAATCATCAGCAGAAAGTAAAGGTTTTCTCCCAAGGGGGTCATGGTCGCTTATGTGTTACTAAGGTGGATGAGTAGGTGAAGCAGCCTTGATTGGGCAAGATTCGGTTTATGATGCTATGGAAAATGTTCAACTCATCAGAGATAGATTTAAGATAGAAGTCCTATGCAAATGTAAGGAGAAGAGACTTAGAGTTTGAGATAGATGATTGGGTTTTCCTGAAAGTATCACCTGTGAAGGGGGTGATGAGATTTGACAAACTTAGAGAAGTCAGTCGGTAGAGGGAGCTACTTGGGAAGCAGAAGCAGCCATAATGTCCAAGTACCCTCTTCTCTTTCCTTTCGATTCCATTTCAGCTTGAGACAATAGTTTCCTCTCCAGTCTCTCAGTTTATTCGTGTGTAAATTCAGTCTTAGTACCTTGTTACATTAGTTCTTGTAATTCAACATATTTGCATGTTCTTGGAACTCAGGTCAGTCAGATATCAGTTTCTAGTACTTAGTGGTAGGGATTTCAGTTTCTTCCCTCCATACTTAACTTGTTTAGACTTCATTCGAGGATGAATGTTCCGAAGGGGGAGATATTGTAACACCTCGAATTTGAGAAAATAGAAAAAATGCAGTTTTCCAGACCTGGTGCAAGAACCACGGAAGCCACCGACGGTCCGTGGTTTGACACATGGTCAGTAGGTGGGGTCCATCATTGGGCACCAAATATTTATGGTCTCTAACCCCACCCACGGGCGACCAGGAAGGTCCGTGGGTGGACCTATGGATCGTAGGTGAGGGTCAACAGCCAATTGGAGGAAATTGACTATTGGGTCAACTTCAAACCGTCATATCTTTAAGCACAAAATTAATTAGGTGGCCCATGACCTGTCAAATGAAAGATAATTGAATCCTCTTTCCAACGCCACTGAGTTTGTTAAAATTCCATCTTCGAGTAAAAAGTTATGCTCGTTTTGTGAAGCCTTGTCGGGCAGACTTGATTGACGACCCCTACCAACGGTTGGTAGGTCAATTCACGGACCGTAGGTCCCTCCATGGGTGGTGTTCGTCAGAATTAAGTTAGGGTCATTTTGGTCCTTTCCCCAATGCATTGGGCACTTAAACTACGTCGTTTGATCCCTAAATTATGTAGTTTTGGTCAGTTTAAGCCTAATAACTTAGTCAGATCTTTCCCTAAGCGATTCGTTCGCTAAAAAATAATCAAACTTAGAATAAAAGAGGAGCAAAAAGGCGACCCAAACCCTTCCAAGAACGCAAAAAAATTTCTTCAGTTCCAGCCCAAAAATCAAAAGATTTCTCCATGAAATTAGTCACCAGGTATGTGGATTTCACTAGTGAATTCCTTTCATCCACTAGGTCCCTTGAATTTAGTCAGATTCTTGATTCGCTATATCTTGGTTAGACCTTGGGTTTCTAAAGCCTTAGATATTAGTTGTGATTTAGCAGTTAGAGCATTCCTAATCAAATTACCATGTTTTCGTGGAATCTTTGCTTAGTTCTTTGCATGAAACTCAGAACCCTAGTTGTGTAGATTCTCTTAGTTCATGAATTACACATGCTAGGTCAGTTAAACACACACACACACACATATATATATATATATCCTCCAGTTTCGAATCTCACATTATCAGTAGGGGTGACAATTTCAGCATATATTAATGAAAGTAGTCAATTTTACCCATATTTAATGACTTGGATCACTCATATTTTAATTGGGCAATTATGAGTTTCAAGCTATTTTAAGAGTCTCTACAAACATGGTCAAAATGGGTTAAATATTGGTATCCATATTGACCCATAATAGATCACTTATTTCACTTCCACTCAAAATTCTTAATTGTGCTAAGGAATAAAAAGATTAATATTAACTTTTAATTTTCAAAAACATTAATTTATTTTTTTTAAAAAATGGAGGGTGGGTGGGGCTAAGCTTTAGGGGGGGGCTGTGTGGCAGGACTTTTTTTATTAAAAAAACACATGATTTTTCTTTTTAGAAAAACATACAAATTATGGGGGTGGATGGGTGGAGGGGGAGGTGGGGTAGGGGTGGTGGCGGCGGGGTAAATTTTCTTGCTTTTTTGAAAAAAAAAAAATTAGGGGTAGGTTGGTGGAAGGTGAGGGGTTACCCGTGGTCAGGGGGTAATTTTTTTGTTTGGAAAACAAATAAAATTTAGGGCTAGGTTGGTGGAAGGCAATGCGGAAGGGGGGGGGTGCCGGGGGTAGGGGTAATTATTGTTTGAAAAACATAATTTTTTTCTGGAAAAGAAAAAACAAAATCGAGGTATGTTGGTGGAAGGGGGGGGTGTCCGGGGGTAGGGGGTAAATTTTTTTTTTTGGAAAACAAAAAAATTAGGGGTAGGTTGGTGGAAGGTGAGGGGGGGGGGGAGGGTAATTTTGTTTTTTTGAAAAACATAAAAAGAAACTCAATTTTTCTTATGAAAAAACATAAAAAAAATGTGGAAATTGGGGGGGAGAAGGGTTGGGGTAGATTTTGTTTTTTAAAAAAGAACATAAAAAAAGTAGGGGTGGATGGGTGCAGGTGGGGGTAAGAGGGATGAAGGTAGGGTGAGGTGGAGAGGGGAGGGTATGGGGGTGGAGGAGGATGAAAGCGGGGTGGGGTTAGAAAAAATAAAATAAAATTAGGGGGTGGGTGAATTGGAGGTAGGGGTCGGGTGGAGTGAGTAGAATAAAAAATTACTTTAAAAACATAAAACATATAAATTCATTTTTCAATTCTTCAATCAATGTGGATGAAATATGGGTAAACTCATATCCAATCTGTACATTAATTACCCAAATCATATTTACCCATATAGAATATGGGCGGATTGGATAATTTTCCATTTTTGTTCAAACCATTTTAAATCAATCCAAATCCAACCATTTGCCACCCCTAATTATCAATATATAATTGTTACATTCTCAGATTTGCATGTCAGTATTTTGAGCTATTCAATATTTCAGTATTTCAGTCATAATGTATCATATACATATTCATTTGAGAGTAGGCTTAACACCGAGTTGGACTAGGGTTCAGCGTACCCTCATAGTCCCAAACTACGTGCCCCCGTAGATTTATAAGTCCCCTCTGTTGGGCATCAGCTTTAGTGATCACGCCATTCATGCCTTTATACCTCTGACAAGGTATATTGGGTCCTCTCGATGGGGCGTATACATCGGACTCCACATTTAGCTCACGTGATTTTATCTCGGTTAATAGTAGTTTCCACAGTCAGACTCTAGTATATTTTACTAGGTTTTCAATTATACTTCAATATTCAGACTCAGCAAGTTATGTACTTGGTTATTGCATTCAATTCAATTTTTTTCAGTATATCTCAATATTTTCATCATGTTCAGATTATGTCATTGCTCAGTTATGCTTTGTTCAACTTATATGTTTTGTTCAACTTTTATCCTATCCTGCATGCTCAATACCTTCCATGCATTGACACATACTTTGCGCTACATCTTTTCATGATGTAGGTTCAGGTCCTCAACATTCAGATCACGCATAGATCAGTTCCCGATCCACATTCAACAGTTTTAGTGGTGAGTCCTCATACTTCGAGGACAATAGACATGTTTCAGATTTAATCTTTCACTTTAGTTTTGGTTTTTCTAGGGTTAGCTAGGGACATGTCCTAGCAACTCTAGTCAGTTAGAGGCTTTATTCAGACATATTTTAGATTCAATTTTAGCATTTGAGTGATTGTTCAGTATCACTCAACTCTTATTCAGTATTTCTATATTCAGACCTTTGGTTTTTGACATTTTTTGTAAATCATGTCATTTCAAACAAACATCGAGTGAAGGTTAGTTGAAAATAATTGCAAAAAAAAGAACATTTTGAACAAGACCCTGTGGCTCGCAGAATGGGTAGACGATTCCCCTAACAGGTCAGGCTAGCTCGGAGGAGCTTGCTGAAATTCATAGGACCAAAATAAGTTTTACTCAAACACCAAGGGTGATGTCAACTCAAACTTGGCATGTCACCGAGATGGTTTGGCGAGCCAAGAGGATGAATGGTAGATTTTCACTTATTTGAGGCCTATTTAGTTCAACAACTAGTGTCCTCAATGCGTATTTGTGTCTTATTATGATGATATTTTGAAATTTTGCAGCTATGAAGGCTAAATGACAAGGCAAGAATAAATACATGAAAAGAAGGACATAAAAATATTGAAAATAACACTAACTCCCAACTAGTAGTCACCTAACCAAAAGAGTGGATTGCCTAATTGGCCAAACCCAAGTTGACAAGGTTCACAATTGAAAATATTCAAGGCAGGTTGGTAGACTAAACGTTAAAAAGGCAATTCACAAAAGACGATTAGGCGAGCTAGAGTTACATCAGTGAAGGTGATCGACTTCTAAGTAAAGATGAAAGCTAAATAGGTGAACAAGGTGGTAATTGATGATCTATAGAATGTGAAAGGGTGACTCGTTCGAGTTCACCAACTGAGGTTCAAACACCTGAAGCCTAATGAAAAAGAAGGGTGAGCGAAGAAGGGTGATCTGTCAAACATATTAGGCGAGCCTGAGTAATATCGCCGAATAGGCCATGAATGGAATTTTGGGCTAATTTTGGGAAAGCTATAAATAGCCCAAAAGAGAGAGAAAATGAATGCATTCTTAGATACAGTCTTTAGAATTAAAATCTGAAACAAAAAACTTTTCTCTTAATTCATAGTTAGTTGCACTTTTTACTTTGTTTTGGAGTTTTCAAATACACCTTCATAATTGACAATTAAGGGTTGAAATCAAAGTGGGTATAGGCGATTATTTCTTCATTTCAACGCATTGATAGCTGAAAATATCATAGGTATAATTTATTTGCCTTTTATCATGTGTGGCTAAAACCCCAACTCTAGGGGTGTGATTGTGGGGTTGGGTGTTGATTTAATTTAGTGAGTCTTGTGCCTTGCTCTATTTTATTACTATTAATCCATGAATTTGGGTTATTTAGCATGGGGTTAATTCATGAGTTAAGGTTGCAAGCTTAATCCTAGTCAAGATCATTGATCGATACTTGAAAGAGGTCAAGTGAAGTGGGTAAATAACTTGATGCATGCAATTTAGGTTAGATTTCTACAGTTTGCTCGAAAGAGAAATTGTGGTTCAATTCTAGTTGCCAAATCTGCTCGAAAGAGGGATTTCTGTAAGATATTGGATTGATTTGTGATTCACATGGATGGAATCGGAAGGAGATTCTATAAACTGATGGTATGAGATCAAAACAAGATTAGTGTCATTGAAGTTTTCCTAGCTTAAACATGTTATTTAGCAATATTGAGCAAGCAGTTGTACACCTATTTGGCATCAATACCAATCTTACAACCCTAGATCAACTTTTATTTGAGAAATCTTTATTAATTTAAGTTTAATTTTGATAATTGATACTCAAAACTCATTTTTAAAATTTGGTGGAATCATCCACCCACTTGTTCTAATGACTAGAATGAATTAGCTTGCATTCTTAATTTCCTAGTTGATTCTTTATCACTAAAACACTCCTTGTGAGATTCGACCCCTACTCTTTGTTGGGTATTTTTATTGCTAACGACTCATTATTCTTCTAATCGTTTTTAGAGAAATTTCAGTGTTATAAAAATGGCGATGTTGCCGGGGAGTGGTAGCTACGAATTCATTGTTTAGTTGTAGTAGATTATTGTTTGGTATTGTTGTTTTGCCCATTTGCAATGAGAAACATGAGCGGAAATGGTAGTGACGATGCACGTCACTATGGGAAGAATGATAACATGGGTGATATGAACATCATGCATGTGAATGTTGTTGAAAGCACGGAGAAATCCGATTACCTCTTTCTACTGGGAGAGCTCTCTCTCAAGTAATCAGAACAATGCTACAATTACTCCAAATGAGAGAAATGTTTGGGGGACTTGTTCATGAAGACCCCATGGACATCTCCAAAAACTTTGCAGATATTTATGGGTTGTTTGTCTTCAAGAACATTTCATAAGAATCCATTCAACTAAGATTATTCATATTCTTCTTAATTGAGGAATCTACAACATAGTTGGATGAATTACCAAATGATTCTATCACTTCGTGGAAAGAATTGACCGAAGTATTCCTTGAGAGATTCTTTCCTTCTTCAAAAATGGTAAAGCTTGGGGACATCATCCAGAACTTAAAAACAATGGGAGGTGAACCTCTTAACGAGACATGGTTGCGGTTCCAAAAACTGTTGCTCCAATGTCCAAAACATGATGTTCTGAACAATTTGTTGCAATAATTCAATTATAGCATTGACTTGGTCGACAAGGGGTTGGCTGATCAACTTATCCAAGGTGCGCTGATGCGACAATTGCTCGAAGTAAAAACAATGTTGCTTGATGGTATGACCAAGATAAACCAAACATGTCATACTAGAGAGGATTAAATATCTGCTATACAATGGAATATGACTAAGTAACTAATGGAGAAGGACTATGAGCTTGATGAAAATATGTCCAAAATGATGACTCAACTCCATTTGTTGTCAAAAACTGTCATGGAAGGTGGATTGAAAATAGAAAACACAATTAGAACAAACATTGAACAGTGCCTGGAGGATGCCAAGTTTGAGAAATTAAACAAAAAAGAGGTGGATTACATGGGGAATAAAATGGAGGGGTTCTCATCCAAACTATCCAAGAACGGGTGAGAACCAAGGTTTTAACAAGGAACAAGACAATGATTGGAAAGATTGGAGAGATTAAGGTGGTAATTATAGAGATCGTGATATTGAAAAAGATAGATATATCCTACCTTATGATCATCCCAAGACAAAAGAACAAGCTGGACTAAAGGTAAACAAAACCTATGATATGCTAACAAGGATTTCCAACAAGGTTGAAGGGTCTGAAAAGGTGCTGAAGGATTTGAAAAATGACTTCTCTCAACTTTGACTCAGACGGCTACTTCTCATTCTTTGTAAATCAAGCAGCTGAAAACTCAAATGTGTAAGATATCTACCTATATAAATCCAAGGCAAAAAGGAACGTTGCATAGTGACACAATCCCCAACCCCAAAAATGATTGTTGATGAGTAAGAACTGTGTCGTGCCACGATGTTAAATAAGGCTCTTCTTGGGAGACAACCCAAGTTATTTTATTGCTTTCAATAACATGTGTTGTGAATGCAAGTTGATATGAAGTCAGAAAGTTCAAAAGGATGCATAGAGCGATGAAATCAACAAAGTGGCGATTCATTGAAATGGTTAGGAGGACATGTTTCATGTACACCTTCTGAGCCAATTTTTTTGAAAAGTGGTACTGTCAACTTCGGCGAATAGGGACCTATTTGACGATCCACTAAATTACACTATGTGAACTCCATTGGGTATGCCGAGTTGGACGTCAGGTTTCGTAATTTCTCAAACCTCATCAGCGAGCTTAAGATCCTTCAACAATTCACCGAACTCATTTGGTGACATTAGTCGCAGACCACCGAGTTGGCCTGACATAAAAAGGCCAAGAGTATTTTCAAATTTTAAAAGGAAACATTTGGTCTTTTTGAGCTATTTCATGCCCTAATATCCGAATACATTTGCTTAATCTCTAGTATGTGCTCATGTGCCTTGATTTACTTGCATGGAGTGCATTTTTTTCTCGAGATTTTTGACCCAAAACCCTTCCTCCTTCATTTTTATTGTGTGTGTGCATTTGAGGTTGGTGTTACAAAGCTTCCATTGTTATTTTTGCTTTTAATTGGTGCAGATGATATGGGCTTTATGTTGTTGATGATGTTTCACTATTTAATTTGTCTGGTCTATTGTACATGTAGTCGATTGAATATTACCTACAACTGAAGATAGTTGATTTTATGCCTAAAATTGTTAAAATTGATTATGAAGGTCAAATGTTGGAATCGAGTTGATAATTTAATTGTGCTTTGCTTGGATTCGATATGAGTGAAGTCTTATTAGCCCAACCTTTTCCTATCAACTTGTATTTGCCCACCGATGGATAGGGTGACGTCTTCTTAAGGTAAAATCATTGATTTGGCAATGCTTTGTGACTTCTAGGGAAAGTCTGAGTACCCATGGGTAGAATTGCATGTGGGTAACTTGTGAAATGGATTAGGTACTAGGTAATGTTGCATGCTAGTTTCTCATTTTTAAAAAATATCTCTTTGGGTATCATCTCTCCAAGGTCATTATGTGAATCCCCGAGTAAGCCCTGACATCCTTTTGTGTTTGAAATTTTGACTTGGGTCCTATCAAATTTTGAAGAGAAGAGCGAAGCATTAAATGGAGAATTAGTGCCCTGCACATTGGAGGAAGAAGAGTGGAATATGAAGGATAGACATGAGTAGTGCCAATCTCAGAGGGAGTGATCTCTCCAAAATAGTGTGTACAATCAACTCCTCAATACTTTGTAGCTCTGCTCATCAGTCCTCACAACTTATCCTCATCGATCTCAATGGCTAAATCATCATAGACCTCATCTCCATCTGCTCATACTCACAAACTATGGGTTGCTCAGCTATCCTGAATGTCAATCTCTTTTAAACTTAGTCACTGTTATTTTTGGGCATCTCGGGTAAGAGTACGTCACCCTACAACATAGAAATATTGGTGGACTTCAATTGCTCCAATTCTACACTCACAGAAACTATATCTACCCTCAACTCAGTAACACTGCAGAACTACCCTCACTCTTCTTATGCTCTTCGACTCTAATAGTGAGTTTATCTAGACTCTCCCCTATAGGAAGCCGACATAGATCGATGGCTCACAACCTCAGCATGTAGAAGGGACATGGTTGCCTTAATAGCTAGAGTAATCATCTTAGGCACCTCCCTCTCAAGGTGAGATGCTTTAACATCTGCATAATTGGCAAGGTTGCTAATTTGATTGATCAAGGCATGTATCCACGAAGGTCGGGATGTAGAGGAGGTGTAGTAGAGATAGGGGAGCAACAAACCTAAAAGGCATATATAGAGGAGAAGCATTAACTAAGGGCCCCGCAGTAGGAACGAGATGAGTTGTGTGTGACTATAAGGTAGTAAGGTCCACTACTGGTGTGGTGTCAAGTGGAGGTGACTTCCTTGTGGCAGTGTCATATCTCAAGTACTCTTTCTCAATCATTCAAATGTCGTTGGATAAGGTAGGTGTCAAACTAACATCCGTCTTTTCTCAAAATGGGACTCTAGCATTCTCATACAATTGGGTTATCTAGACCGAGAAGGACAATAAAGTTTACTCTTACCTCACCCGCATGCACATCTTTCCCTTACACCCACATGTATGTATTCTCTACAAATGATCGTCCCCACCAAGACTGCTTTTGGGTGCAGGATCGACTCATTCTGAGATTGCATGAGGTTGCTGCTGATGAACCCAAACCAAAAACAAGCCACGATATTGATATCCTTCTTTTCAATCTTCACCCTATCTACCATCCACGGGGGAGTATTGTTAAAAATCAAGGGCACCAACCACCATTTCAAATAATCAAATTTATGCTTCATTCGAAGCGTGTACATATCTGTCTGGTCGTTTTTCATTCCCAAGATGTCATTTATCGCAGTCCAACCATATTGTACCATTTTTCCCTCGAGCACAAATCTTTCCAATGGCCTCAAAACCACACTTTTTCTCTTCTTGGGCAGAGCCTTGGCATAAGCATCATAGAACTCCCAAGCTCACGTCGGTACATACGGTGGTTGATATCTAGTGAATTGCTTTAACATGTGAAATTTTATAGTGTCCCAAATAGCGGGTAGTCACTCATGACCCTGTTCGTAGACAACCTATGCTCCTCCAAGACAGTGTGCTCCGTGGACGCTTTCAACTTGTTGAGAACCCTTGGAGCGATGGAGTACCTTTAAATTGATATTGACATTGGGCCCTTGCATCAATTTGGAGTAGATTCTTGTCCCTTCTTTGGTACAATCTTCTTCACCACCGTAGGTTTTGGTGTACTCTTTGCTGCATTGTCACCCTCATCATCTGTCTAAGTTAAATTTAGTGGGGGTTCCTCAAGGTTCGATGATGCAAAAGGTAGATGTATCAACCAAGGCCATTTTCCCTCTAATACTAGCCTCATCAGCTTTCTTCAATTTCTTTTCACTCACATGCTTAGAAATGCGTGATATGGCTTGTTATTGTCCTGAGGTTGATTGATTACCACCCCTTTATATTTTTGTGAGGGGGTGGAGGAGGATAGTAGGATTCCGATGCAGATACCCTTCTAGTGACTTGTTCTTTTGTTTTAACCATTTTCCTATAAAGCACAACATTCAAAGAAAACATCGAGTAAAGGTTAGTTGAACACAATTGCAAGAAGATCATAGTTGAAATAGGTTTCCCGAGGCTTGCCGAATGGGTAGGTAATTAGCCTAAGAGGTTAAGTATGCTCAGACAATCTCGGAGAAGTGTACAATAGCCAAACTATTTTAATTCAGGCATAGTGGACGATGTCATCTCCAACTCGACAATTCATCAAACTAGTTCGACAAGGTAAGACAAGCTCGCCAAAAGTGACAGTGTCAAACAGTTCAAGATCAGGCATGATGGGCTATATCAGCTCCAAATTGGTGATTCACCGAGATGTTTCGTCAAGCTAAGACAAGTTCACCTGAAGTGACATTACCCAGGTCACAAATTAACAACCAAAAGGTGATCTAGGACTTACTCGGTAATTCGCTAATCACTTTTGCGGGCTAAGACAAGTTTGCGAAACAAGCAATTTTCAGCCCAATACCCAATTTTCAATTAAGAATAAAAATTTAACAATACCCAACACCCAAACATATTTACATTCTACCCATATACCAATTTTACCCCCGGGTACACACTTTTCCCAAAATCAACAAAGTACTGCCGAATCAACGATTTGCACTAAGGAAAGACTTCATGCTACCTATAATTTAACAAATTCAAGCCTATTGGACAACATGGACTAATAAAACTTCACCCAAGTAAAATTCATACAAAACCTATGGCGTTTGTCAAGAAATCGTCAACTAATAACCCACAATTTTTTTTTAGCAATTTGGGCACAAAATTAATAAGTAAGACTCATGTGTAATATTCAATATACCAATTGAATGCATAACCACTTGATTCACACATAAAACTAGAAATTGCAATGGTTAACACAACAATAGGCACATAGTACAAGTAAAAACAAGAATTGTAAACCTGTAAACCAACCTCAATAGGTAAGGGTTGGTCAAACAAAAAGGAAGAAGGGGTTGGGTCGAGGATTCAACACAGTCAAACACTCCATGAAGGAAAATCAAAGAAAAAATGACATAAGATTATATTTAGACTAAGAGTATAGACTGTAGGAGGTGAAAAAGTTCAAAAAGATCAAAGGATGAATATTTGAAAGAGGAAAGTCCCTTTGCCTTTCACTGTTAGGCGCACTCGGCGGACTGGGACTAATGTCATTTAATGAGTTTGGTTAATTGCCATATGAGCTTAAGCCTGTCGATAATGCCGATAAAAATATGAAACCTAAGTTCAACTCAAAGGACCCGATGTTGTTGGCCAAAGTTCATTCAACGGATCGCCGACCAGGTGCTTGGACGCAGAAGTTGACAATACCATTATTCAAAACTCTTTACTCAGATGGAAAACTAAAGATGTCAGCCAAACCAACTCGGTGAGTCGCCTATGGCATGTAGTCATTGCCCACTTTATCCTTTCCTATTTTTACTTTCTTTCAACCAATACTCACAACACACATTATTGAAAGCTATAAAGAAGACTTGGGTTTCCTCCCAAAAAGTGTCGTATTGAATGTCATGGAACAACGTAGTTGTTAATCATCAAACATCATTCTAGGGTTGAGGATGCTCTATTTTACCTTGGATGTGAATGAGCGGAGATTTGACACATTTGAGTTTCAAGGTGTTGAATTGACATAGAGTGGAAAGTAACCATTTGAGTTAAAGTAGAGAAATCATTTTTCAAATCATTCAATACTTTATCAGAACCTTCAACCTTTTTAAGGATCCAAGTTAACATATCATCAGTTCAATTTCCTTCCGGTCCAGTTTTCTCTTTGGGTATAGGAAGATCATAAGGTGGCATGTACATATCCTTGAAAACCTCAATTTCCTTCCAATTTCCTCCTCTGTCTCACAAATCTCTCCATCAATTATTCCTATTTTTAGTTCAACCTTAGCTCTATCCCGGTCGAGGATAGTTTTGATGAAAAACCATTATTTTGTTCCCCATGTATTGCAATTTTTCATCATATAATGCTTCAAAATTTGCATTATCTAGGCATTTTCCACTACTCACACCAATTGAGTTCACACATTTAACTCACCCCTCATGACGTGCTTAGATAACAAATCAAGTTCGACCATCATCTTGGCCAAGTTCTCATCACACTCTTATTTCTTTTCCATTTGTTCCTTGCTCATACCCAACAATAGAGAAGACACTTGGTCCACTTTAGTATGCCATGCAAGGTTTATCTTGGTCATGTTATCAAGTAGCATTGTTGCCATATCAAATGGTTGTCACATTAGACCTCCTTGAATGATATGGTCAGCAAACCCTTTGTTCACTATATCAAGGGTACGATAGAAATAATGCAACAATAAGTTGTCTGGAACTTCATGTGTCATGCATTGGAATAATAAATTTTGGAATCGCAACCAAGTTTTATGGAGAGGCTCCCCATCCACTCTCTTGAAGTTTTAGATTTTATCTCTAAGTTTCACCATCTTTGAAGGAAGGAAAAATCTTTCAAGGAACATCTCTATTAGTTCCTCCCACAAAGTTATTGAACTTTGTGGTAATTTTGCCAACCAGTTTGTTGTTTCTCCCATCAACGAAAAGGGAAACAACCTCAAACGAATGAATTTATGGGAAATATCCTTCAAGGCAAAAGGTCCACAAATATCCACAAAGTTCCAAAGATAGTTATGAGGTCTTTTTGAGAAAGACCTCTGAATATTCCTCGCATCTAGATCAAATGCAACATTGTTCAGGTTACATGAAACATCACTCTCCCAGTAGTAAAAGCTAATCACATTGCTTATTTACTCTCGAAGACAATACCATGCATGTTATCTATATCTCCAATGTTATCATTTTTCCCATAGTAACTAGCATTGTCACTTCTATTTATAGTCATATATCCACCCGAAAATGGGGCACAACAACAATACCAAACAAAAATATATTCTACTAAAAACAAATATGTTCACAAATTAACTTCGCAAACTAAATATTTAGCTATCCATCCCCGACAATGGTGCTATTTTTTATAACATTCAAATTACTGACAAAAAAGAAATTAAATGAGTAAGCGCTCGCTAGCAATATAATTTCCCAACAATAGAGTTAGGGTCGAATCCACCAGGGAGTGTTCTAAATCAAAGAATTTAATAAGGAAATTAATGATGCAAACCAATTCATTGTAGCAATTAGGACAAATGGGTGGATAATTCCACCAAATTTAAGAAAAGGCTTTTTGGATTCAATTATCACAATTCAACTAAAAACAACAGGGTTTAAGCAAGTAAAAGACGATGTAGAGGTATGAGAATTTGTATCAACATCAAATAGGGGTACAAGTGCTTGCTCAATAATGCTAGATAAACATGGATAGCTTGGGTAATCGCCAATATCACAAATCTTCTTCCGATCTTAATGCATCATATCATATAATATTTTTACTATATAATCCATGTAAAATACAAATCAACCCAATACCGTGCTAAAATCTCTCTTTTGAGCAGATTTGTCAATTAGAATCGAAACTACAATTTCTCTTTCGACAAAACTACAACAATCAAATCCAATTTGCAAGTATTAAGCTATTTAACCACTTGGATTAATCTCTTCCGAGCATCAATCGAATATCTAAGCTAGGATTAAGTTTGCAACAGGAAAACCTAAATTGACATGATGTTAAATAACTCGAATCCATGAATGAATAGTAGAAAAAAACAAGAAACTAGACCCACTAAATTAAATTAATACCCAATGCCATAATCACACCCCTAGAATTGAGGTTTTAGCCAAATATCACTAAAGGCAAAGAAATTATACCAGTTATGTTTTCAACCATTAAAGTGTTGATAAATAGCAACAATCTTCAACATCCACTTTGAATTGAACCTTCAATTATTAATTCAAGATTGTTCAAAGTACCAAAACTCTAGCGATTAAACTCGATTCAGTCAGCCTTCCACGTTTAGCGAATTGCTTATGACCACCTTATTTGCATATTAGGCGATGTACTTTCATTTTACCCAACTACTTATGTGAATCTCCTTCTAGATTGTACTTCCCCGATATGCCCTAAATATTTTCATAAGTAAACACTGTCACTTCAGAAAGGTCAAGTCGTATTGGGTGATCCTCTCATTGTACTAGGCAATCCTCAACTAGGACTTTTTACTCTTTTCAATGTTAATGGGATTTAGTTAATAGATTCATCCTTGCCTTATCCTTTAACCTTTATAGTAGTAAAACATCAAAATATCATGAAGTAATGACAGAAATAAGAATTTAGTACACTATTTATTGAACTAAAAATGCCTCAAATGAGTCTAAATCTCTAAATCATTAGTGGCTCTAGCGCATTAGAAGGAATTGAAGGATCAGTTGCAGGATTTGTTGAGTAAGGGGTTTATTCACCCTAGATAGTCCCCTTGAGGTACTCTTGTTTTGTTTTTAAAGATAAAGGATGGGACTATGAGGATGTGTGTTGACTGCATGCAGTTGTAAAAAGTAACAGTGAAGAATATGTATCCTCTCTTGCATATTAATGATTTATTTGATCAACTTCAGGAAGCATCATTGTCTCTAAGATAAAGTTGAGGTTCGGTTATCATCAATTGAAGATTAAGGCATCAAATTTCTCTAAGAAAGCCTTTCGAATTTAGTATGGCCATTATGAGTTCCTAGTGATGATCTTTGGATTGTCTAATTCCCCTGCAATATTCATGGAAATGATGAACTTGGTATTTCATCCATACCTGGATTCTTTTGTGTTTGTCTTTATCGATGATATTTTGGTGTACTCCAGGACCCTAGGAAGACCATGTTCGATTGTTGAGGATTGTACTTCAGAGGTTGAGGAAGATAAGTTGTATGCAATGTTCTACAAGTGTGAGTTTTGGATTGATTCTATTGAATTCTTGGGACACGTGGTGTCTAAGGGGGGTATTAGATGTTATCTTTAAAATATTGAGGCAATTAGAGGCTGAACACAACCTTCTTTGCCTATTGAGATCTAGAATTTTGTAGGGTTTATAGGCTATTACAAATGTTTTTTTACAAAGTTTATCCACTATTGCAGCCCCATTATCTAGATTGACTCACTAGAGTGTGGATTTAAAGTGCCTTGATGAGTGTGAGAAGGGCTTTCAAAAGCTCAAGACTTTGTTGACTTCGGCTCGTGTGTTTGCTCTACCCAAGGAGGGTGTGGACTTTACTATTTATTGTGGGTGCTTCAGGGTTAAGTGTGGATGGTGTTCTAATGTAGAAGGGTGAGGTGATCTCTTATGATTTGAGGTAGTTGAGGATCCATGAGAAGAACTATCCTACTCATGATTTAGAGTTAGCGTCATGGTCTTTGTGCTTATGTTATGGCATCACTATTTCTATGAGTTTAACTCTGAGGCCTTCTCTAATCATCAGAGTCTCCACTATATCTTCAGTTAATGAGATTTGAACTTGACGCAGTGTAGATGGCTCAAACTGCGAAAGACTACGACATGAATATACTATATCATCCAAGGAATACCAATGTGGTGGCCGATGCTTTGAAAATGAAGACTCCTAGCATGGGAATTTTTGTGGTACTAAGTATTGAGGAGAGATCGTTGGCTATATATTTTCAAGTATTAATTAATAGTCTTGTCTAATTGAAAATTTAAGAGAAGAGTGGTGGTATGATTGATATTATTGAGGCTCAATCTTCTTTGGTTGAGCACATTTGTGAGCATTAGTTTGATGATTAGAACTTTTCCTGGCTAGCCGCTTAAGTATGAGAAATAGCAGCCTGGAGGTGTGTCTCAGATGATGCCTATTCCTACTTGGAGTTGAGAACATATCATCATGGAATTTTTTGTAGGGTTGCCTACAATCGTGGGTAGTTATAATTCTATTTCGGTGGTTGTTAAAAGATTTACCAAATCCACCCATTTATCCTAGTTCAGGTAAAGTACACTGGAGAGAAGTTAGCTCAACTCTTCTTTAGTCAGATAGTTTGACTTTATGAGGTTCCTATTTCCATTGTATCCAATCGAGGTTCTCTATTCACTTTTCACTTCTAGAGAGCCTTACATCATGGTTTTGGTACTCGGTTAGACATGAGTACAACTTTTCACCCTCAAATGGATGGTCAGTCTATGCGGATAATTTAGGTATTTGAGGACATGCTTTGAGCGGATGTGATTTGACATTGGTGCTTTTTGGGAATGACACTTTCCCTTAATGAATTTTTCCTTCAACAATAATTAGCACTCCAGTATTTAGATTTCCCCATTTGAAGGGTTTTATGGTAGGCATCATAGATATCTAATTGGTTTGTTTGATACAAGTGATATGGAATCATTAGATACATATTTGCTTAAAGATGCCATTGAGCATGTCTATATATATGATTTAGGGTAGGTTTTTAATGGCTTAGAGTTTATAGAAGAGTTATGTAGATAGGAAGGTTCAACCTCTAGAATTTATGGAGGGCGATCATCTTTTGCTCAGAGTGTCGCCCCTGAAGGGTGTCATGTGGTTCAAGCAGAAAGGAAACCTTAGCCCTAGATTCATTGGTCCTTTAGATATTTTTATTTGAATTTGAGAGGTGGCATATAAGTTGGCCTTTCTATCTGGTTTGTCAACGGTGCGTCCTATTTTCCATGTCTCCATGATTCAAAAGTATGTGTCAGATGAGTCTCATATGCTTTAACTCGATTCAGTGGTGTTGGGTCCAGATTTGTCATTCGAGCAGAAGCCAATAACTATTTTGGATAGGCAGGTTCAAAAGCCTATGTCCAAAGAGAATGCTTTAGTGAAGGTGTAGTGGAAGCATCATTCAGTTAGAGAGGCTTTGGTAGACTAAGTCTGACCTGTGTGTCAAATATCCTGAGCTTCTCAAAGCTTCATGTATTTTTCTTTATTTTATGTTTAAGGACGAACATGGTTTTTAGTGGTGGATAATATAATGACCCGAAAGGTCATTTTTGGAAAATTCCATAAAATTAGCCTTTTACCTCTCTTGATAGTTGTCTTAAGTCATTTTTTTTTATTTTGCGAAGTTTATTTTGAAATTATATAAAAAGATTGTTTGGTTTGAAAATTTTCATAAAAGTCGAGTTTTGAAAGGCTTAAGTTTTTTAAAACTGGTTTTTGGTAACAATTGGAGTTTCGAGAGTCGGAATGGATTTCCATTACTTTCAAAATGTAGAATTAGTTCTAGTAGAGTTATAAGTTTTAGATTTAGAGTTGTTTCATGGATTTAAGGTCTTAAGTTGGAAGTCATTGTGATTTTACTCTTTGAGTTAACATTGGTAAACGTTTGAATTTTGAATGCTCTGATGGGATTTCCAATGATTCCATTAGATTCAGGAGAAGATTTAAGGCCTAGGAAAGGTCTTGGTTGATTTTTTGGAGTTCCCAAGGTCAATTTAGTCTTTTCGAGTGTTATATTACTTTATTGCAAATTTCACAGGTTTCACAGATTTCGGTTCAAGGAAACCTCTGATTTTTCTTTTGATGGTTCCATAGAGTCCGAACACCGAGTTTAATATAGTAGCATATTTGTTTTGTGTTTACGAGATTCCAAATGGATCACAAAGGTACATTCTGTTCTTTTTTATGATTTTTGGTTTTCTACTATTTGGTGTCTATCCTTGTGCATCCACAAAGATGGTGATCACGTTTGGGAATTGTGTTGATTGGGGAACTTCACAACTGTAGAGGCTTAATCACGATCATGGAGTGTTAGGATGTTGACTGGTCCATGTTCGTAGGTGCCTTTTCGTGTTAATGTAGAGTTGGGAATCTTGGCCTTTTCATTCCTGGGAGATGGCCCATGTTTGTGAGGGTTAGCGAGGGCCGACCTCCCTATTCACAAGCCTTAGACCCCGATCATGGAGAGTAACTATTGACAATATCTTAAATTATTAAAATAAGGATTGTTCCTCATTTTTGAGTTTTGGGAACCCTTAGGAGACATTTTAAAGAGGAATTTTGAGATAAAATCATTTGGGTAAGTAATTCTTCCCTTAAATCTTCATTTTCCATTAAATATTTATGAATTTAAGACATCAATTTTGAGTTTTAATTGAAAGGTTGGGCTTTTCAATAATTCAACGTTTTTATTAAAATGGTGATTATGTACTGATTTCAAATCCATTTTTGATTTGGTTTTCACCATGGGTTTTCAAATTCTTTGGAAAACACATTTTCATATTAATTTTCAGATTTACCCTTCATTTTTAGAATTGGGGTTTTTGGTCGATTTGACCATATTTTTAAAAATATTTGATATGGGTGTTGTTAGTTTCGAATTCTTGTTGTGATTAGTTATTTGATTAGATTTAATTGATTTAGAGACACAAAGGAAGGGGAAATCTCAAGTCCCAAAGTAATTGTTTGATTGATTGAGGCAAATGGATTTCTTGACCTTTGTTAAGTTTATAGAATCTTGTATCTCTTTATTGTATGTTTTGGGGAATAATGGAATATGGTGATGGGTTTGATTTAATGATGTTGAACGCTTCTAATAAGGAAGTCAAGGTAGTGAAAAGGAAATTGGATGGTTTATTGATGTGTGATTTTTTGAGAATGATTTGGTTGATTGTAGTGACGCCTTTTAATGACATAATTGTATTGTGTGGTTGTGGGGTGTGTATTGATATGGAAATTGTCATTCTCATGATTTCTATAAACATGCATACTTGTGTTGGTTCTAAAACACTATGATGAGATTATTGTGATGATAATGTTGATGGGAATGGTCTTGACAAGTTCTATATTAAAGGTTGGGCCACACGCTATGTGTCAGATTCTATATTCAGGGGTCAGGCCACACACTCTGTGGCAGTTAATATTGAGGGGTCAAGTCACACACTTCGTGGCAGATGCATGGAGTGATAAGTTCCCCATAGGTTCCGATCTTAGTCTCACCGAATGTTTATTGTAGGACAGATATGTATCACCTTAAATTGCATTTCATTTCATTGCATTGGACCACATTCCTATTTATGAACTTGTGAGTGTTGTTGGAGAACTTTTGATTGTTGAATATTGCATATGTGTTGAATACCTAAACTTGTTGAATTTTGTTGTCCTGTTGTGTGCCATATAAATTGCAAACTGTTAGGTTGGCCTGATTTCTATTTAGGTTGTAGTTTGTAGAGGATCGGTTGGAGTGTTAGGAGTAACTGTACTCTATAATACGTTTCTTTGTGTTTAGGAGTTTGTTTGTTGAGTATTGTGTTGCTTGGTACACACCCACTTGCTTCTACATTTGTGTAGGTTACAAACCTAGAACTCTCTTCTCTTCTCGTCCAAGGTATCTTGTGGAGATTTGTGAGGTACTTGTGTGTTATCTCTGCGGACCCTCTTACTCCTATTTAGATCTTGTTCTATTATAGAGACAATATCATTTGAGAGTTATGCTTTCCTTTCCAATCTATTGTAATACATTAGAGGTTTGTACATGTGACATACAAATTTGGGGGCTTATATAAGTTGATTATGATTTCTCCATTCTTTATGGTGTTAAGTTTTGTTGGAAATAATAATTCAAAATTGGAGTAGGAGTCCTAAGTTATTTAAGATTTGTTATTTTCATATTTATTTAATTAACTAATATACGTACCCACGCGTTGCGCGGATATTATAAAATGTTAAAGTTATAATTTTTTTTTAAAATTGTAATTAAATATTTGAGTTGAGGAACATGTATTATTTAAAACAAAAATTAATAATTTTTTTTGATTTTGGAAATATATGAAAAATATATAAAACTTTGATTGAATATTTAAAAATTTATTATGCGTCAAGTTAATAAGGATAGTCGAATGAAAGCAAGCCATGATATAGTAAAAGTTCTGTAAGAGGTTTATAAATTTTAATAATGCACAACTTAAATATATTTAAAATTTTTTATTATTTTTGATTTACTATAAATATGTACAGTAAATTTTGAAGAAAGGAATAACACGTATTAAATAAAAATAAATATAAATTATAATAATTACTAAAAACTTAATATATTTAAAAATGTGATATAAATTACATTTATTATAATCTCAACAATTAAATTAAGTTGAAATGGAATGAGTAATAAATACTTTATTAATTTAATAATGTATTAAAGTAAGATGTGACAACGAAACGATTTTTTGGGAATATTGATGTGCGTGCCTGCAGTATATATTTATTGCAAGTCATTAATGTGTGTGCTTGTTTGTATATGTATTTATTAGTTTTATTAAAATATGGTCAATCTCAGTGAATTGGAAAAATGTAAAAATCAAATAGATTTTTGGACAACCCACCAAAATCCAAAAGTAATTGGAAAGTAAAAAGGGAAAAACGTAAAAAACAAACAAAATGGATCTCTCTGGAAGGAGACCAAAATATGAACAAAATTTTCCAGATTTGGAAGGTGAGGTACCTCTTCCGAGTGTGGATCTTCGCAAAGTTTCTGAGTGATTTGTCAATATTGTGAGTGCTATTTTTTTCATCTCTTTAATAAATCTTCTATTGTCTTTTCTAATATGAATGTCTTCTGCAAAAATATGATAAAGTTTATTTTATAATTTCAACATTTGAACATGCAAATGATAACATAGCATAGAAATGACTTTCTTCAAGCAGGTTAAGATTAATATATATGGCATAAAATATTTGATAGGAGTTGTTTACAGATCTAGCATCGTTCCGACAAAAATTCAATGTACTGTGAAATGGTGAGTTAAATTTTTGACATTTTTTTTATATTGATCCTTCATAATGAGAGCTTCAATTGAAGAATATATTAGCATGAAGTAGTTCTTGTTTTGGATTAAGTTTAATGAGATTTATCAGGTTATGTCTCCTTCATATCTATTTGGGATGGTTAGATACGGCTAATAGTTTAACTGTAATTTAAATTATAAAGTAATAAATGCATGTTATTGCAAAGCTATAATAAGCTTATGTTGATAAGGATTTTGGTATCTTGTTAGGTGATTCGGAGATTTTGTATATATAATCTGAGTTGCAGTTTTCCTAGCAAGCCGGAGTAAATTTTACTTGAAAATTTTTAATGTGAATTGTCAAGACACAGTTTATTATATATTATACGGAAAAGGGTCAAAATTGCTCTTGAACTATGCGAAATAGACCACTTATACCCTCCATTACATTTTGGGATCAATAATACCCCCGCAGTTATCCCAGGAGACCACAAATACCCTCAAGAGTTAACACCCCAATTTTTTAGTGACGTGGCAAGCCACATGGGACTAATCCCTCCACCTAAGCATTGCCAACTAAGATTCACTACAAAAGAACTTGACTTTTAGTGGCGACAAAGTCGCCACAAAATCCCAAAATATTGCCACTAAAGGTTATGAGTGATTTTTAGTGGCGACTAAGGCTCCAACAACCATTCGCTAGTAAAACCTATTTTTTCAACAAAAAAATATGATAATTAATTTTCGATTGCGACCTAATTTTCTAAAATAAATAACTTGCAATATCCATATTAAAAACATCCAATATTATTACGAAAAATAATCAAAATTACTTCTCGATTCAAATCTCCTACTATATATATATAATGCATCATTGTACATTTTATACATTTACATATGACATAAAAATAAAACATATAGTGTCTTCAAACTCGTACTTAATCGATATCATATTTGGTTTTTTAAAAAAAATGAAGAAAAAAACACAAAATTAGAATTTAATGTTAAAAACTTTTAGTGACGATTTTCTGGGCTTTTTTGGCGACTGTTGTTGCCGCTAAAGGTCTAGTTCTTTTGTAGTGAATCCTAGTTGGCAACTTGTGGAAGGATTAGTCTCATGTGGCTTGTCACGTCAACAAAAATTTAACTCTTGAGGGTATTTGTGGTCTCTTAGGATAACAGCAGGGGCATTTTTTATCACAAAATATAACGAAGGGTATAAATGGTCTATTTCATATAATTCGGGGGCAATTTTGACCCTTTTCCGTATATTATAAGAAAAAGTTATCATTTTCTTGGTCTCCAAATAATAATTTGTTAAAATGACCTTAAAATATAGGAGCTTGTCACTTTTACTTTTCAGAGAAATGAGTAAAGTTAAAAAAGTAGTAAAGATTGTAAATGTGTGAAGTCTTATAATCTATCTGTACTTTAAATATGGATAAAACTATCTGATAACTATGAAGTTCTATTTATTATTATTGTTTAATAGTAGTATTAATATATAGATTTGTGTAGTTTATGATAATTTATATATATACAACTATTTTGAGCAATGTTCATAATACAATTTCTGTCTTAATGCATTCTAACTGAAAAAATTTCCTAATATATTTTCATATTTGCTTTTTAATAAGTGTATTGTAGATGGCGGAGAAGTTGATTATGGGAAGAATTTTTTTCTGCTAGTGTATCGATGAAAAATAGCAGTGATTATAATTAGCTAACTAAGGTTAGTACATATCGACTATTGCATATTTCAAAGTAATTTGGACTTTCTTTGTCTTTTTTTTAATTAATGTGTACCTACTTAATGTTAACTTACCAAGTTAAATTACATAATTAATGTAACCTAAAACATATATAACAGTTAATACAAAAGTTATTGTAACATACACAACAAAAATTGTAGTATATATATAAACGTTAAAAAATACAATGTATGTCAAATAAGTTTTGGAATACTTCTTTATATACTACATTTGTGGCTTCATTACTTATTTTACCATCTTCATCGTAAGTAAGTATTTTTAATCCCTTTCTATTTGTCACTCTAGAAAGAGCAACATATAACTGTCCATGTGTAAACACTGGCTTCTTCAGAAATAAGCCCACATGAGATAAAGACTGTCCTTGACACTTATTGATTGTCATAGCAAATGATACAGTTATAGGAAACTGTCTTCTTTGAAACTTAAAAAGGAATTCTAGAATCTGAAAGTGTTAAAGTCATTCTTGGAATAAACACCTTCTGGCCAACCATCTGTCCAGATAAAATCTTTACTTCAATTACTTGATTTTCAAGTTTAGTAACAATCAATCTAGTTCCATTACATAATCCTGCTGACTGATCGATATTTCTTAGTAACATCACTGGAACCCCAACCTTTAAAGTGATTGAATGATTTGGAACGCCAGAACATTTAATATTGTTCAAAAATTCAGGGGTATGTACATGTTCCAAAGCCGAATAAGTATGATCAGTTTTGCAAATTTTATCAGAACTTAAATATGATTTCTCAGGATTATGATTAAGAGTAATCATATACTGATTTATCGATTCAACCATATCAAGAGTTGGAGCAAGAATAGCTCTTTGTTGAAGGTACTCTGGATCATTGCAATTAGTGATGAAATCTGAATAAATACTTTCAACAATAGATGCTATAGGATCAGTATACTCATTTATTAGAAGATCATTTGGTATTAAAACTTTGTCTATTCCATCAATTGAACTTCCAATGCTACCATCCCCAACTTTCAATATCCCTTTAGAAAAATCTCTCAATTCTTTCAAATTTGTATCGTTTGCATTGCTTTGTAACCTCATATTATTTGTGGCTATAAATATGATGAATTTACAGTTGCATTAACAATATCTTGTCTGGTACCTTTTGGAATAACTGGTAAAATTTGTCTAAAGTCACCTCCAAGAACAACTGTTTTTCCTCCAAATGGTAATTCTTCCTTAGATGCATCTTTATAGCTAATAATATCTCTTAAAGTTTTATCCAAAGCTTCAAAACAATATTTATGCATCATAGGAGCCTCATCCCAAATAATCAACTTTGCCTTGACTATCAAATTTGCTAAAGGAGTACCTTGCTTTATATTACATGTTGAATCTTCATTTATATTTAGAGGGATAACAAATCTTGAATGTGATGTTCTACCACCAGGCAACAATAGAGATGCGATCCCGCTAGAAGCTACTGTCAAAACAATATCTCCTTTAGATCGTATAGCTGCTGATAGTGTCCTCCAAATAAAAGTTTTTCCTGTAGCTCCAAAACCGTATAAAAAGAAAAATCCACCACTATTTGTAGTAACTGCTGACATAATCTTTTTGTAAACTGCTTACTGTTCATCAGTTAAATTTTGTAGCAATTCTTGATGTTCATCAGTTAAAGCACCTTTATTGTAACGCATTTCATCTCGAATTAATCTGTTGCTATAATCGACCTCATCCTCATTATAGACAGGTAATGGCATTGTTGAAAAATCTTGAAAACTCCTTCCACACCCTTTTAAAAGGGTTTCAATCTTTTGCAAGCAACGATTCTTCAAATCTGCTTCTGCTTCTGATAGATAAACTTCTGAAAAAACATATAAACATATACTAATTTAATAAAATAATCTAATTCTAATTTACTAATTATTAAAAATTATTAAAAGTAAAATAATAATAAAATAATAAGAAAAAGAAAAAAAAAGATTATATATGATTAGTGTCAAGTGTAAACATTATTAAATACTTGGGTTATCTAATATTCTTCTTTCTTCAAAAACGATATCTTTTGATAGTAAGTGCCAAGTTGATTGCCACACTATCTCCGGACGTGACATTGAATTAGATATAAGTAGCATAGCAAATAATTATCGTAGATATGATGGCATTTCCCATTGACTTGCTTCTACTATAGCATCAACATATTCTTTGTCATCGTCTAATAATCCTAAAGCATAACATGCATCTCTAAAGGTCTCATTATCAATATGATTTATTCTTCTAATCTCCTCATAAGAAATTGGACCTTTAACAACATTCAATAGCAATCTAAGGTAATATTGCTCACCTGATCCTGGTGGAACAAAGAAAATTCTTTCAATAGAAAATGCTGAACTTTTCCTTTTTTCCCATCTCTTAGATTGTTGCTTCCAAACAAAATTTAAAGGAAATTCTGCATACGTTAGATGTCTTGCTTCAGGAAATTCCTTATTAGCTTCCAACCATCTTAAAAACATTGATTCCTTCACTGTTGGTTTATTGATAACAACATCAATTGGATCATCATCTCAAAATATGACATTTTGATTGTCTGGTAGATGAAAAGATAACCTTTCTACAGAAGGTTCTCTATGGTGGATTGGGAATTTGAAAATTCTCCAAGCTGCTTCACAGGATGATATATAGCGACAATCACAATACATTTTTTTTCATCCACAACCTTTGAATTTGAAGAATTAACACTATCGCAAAAAGCTGCTGTGACTCGATCATGACCTTTATTAACATACTTAAATAAGTATTTAATCGATCTTGATTGATTGCACCATTCAACATTAATATGTGCCCCACATTTCATTAGCAAAAATTTATTATGTGGTACAACATATCGATTATCTAAATCAATACCTAATCTCTGTGTAGATCTACCATCATCTCTTCTTCGATATAAATGATATCCTTCTTCATCAAGTGAGGTAGATGGTAAAAATCTTTTTGGAAAGTTCTTTGTACATTTGCCTTTTTGCATGGAAGGGGATGATTTTCTTATTGAACCACATGGCCCATGCATCATGAAGTTTGTAACAGCCACACAATAATTCGAATCAAGTAATTTATCAGGCAATTCAGCTGAAATAATTGCATCAATGTCTCCAACATTTGGAAATTTATCATGGAGAAAAAGTAAGATATGTGCATGAGGCAATCCACGCTTTTGAAATTCAATAGTGTAAGTCACTATATGAAGAGAAAAACAAAATATTATTTGTAATTTATGATTTTATTTAAATAAAACAAATTATATTAACTTTAAAATGTAATATAATAAAATAAAGCAAAATAAAGTTCATACCCACTTTTACTTCTCCAAATACTTTATTGTCTCTTAAATCTTTTATCAAATGATCCAATTTGATTTTAAAGACTCTTGTTATAATGTCTGCCCGATCTTCTGGATGCAATCCTCTACTATGCACAAATCTATTAATTTCAGGCCATTTCGGATTGCATGTAAATGTAATGAATAAATCAGGATATCTAGCCCATTTACATTTTGCAACATGTAACGTGTTCCACCAGTGAAAGTCGAAGACAATATAATTCTTTGTCCTTGAGAAGATGGTTCTGTGTCTCCATGCAAAACTGCTTCTTGTAATCCTTTATATAAATGTGTTCTCAAATTTCTTTGATTTAGTCTATAAACAATAAGCGAGAAGATTCAATCATTGTATATCCATCAACCAAGAATTGTTGAAATAATCTTTTAGCAGAAACAATTGTAGGTACTTCATTCTTCCTTTCTTGATTTTTATATGCAAAATATTCGCAAGAACTAACACGTTTTCTTCCCTCACTTGATTCATCAATTCTATTTAAAGGAATATCTTCTCTATAACCATCTTCCCCATAAGGTAGTAGTAATGGATATTGCAAACCTAAATATGCTGCATTAAGCTCATTTATTCTCTGAAGTTGTCCATTTTGACTTTCGATTATTATATCTCTGTCAGTATTTGTCGGTTCAAAACCGCCAACAACCAAAGCTGCTACCTCTGAAACTGATGGCAAGTTATATCTTCTTCCATCTGATCCTCTGATAAGTCTTAGTTTAACATTTGTACTTTGTTCAACTTGAAATCTATCTCTAACCATACGAAAACTCTTTGCAAGAACATTATGTTTATCAAGCATTTCCTTCAGTTTGGTGACAATTTGAGCATGGATTTGATTGTTGCTTTCACTGCTACTACAAAGTGAATAGTAATATGTTGATAATAGTGATTAATTACTACAGTTATAATTAATCTTATATAATACATTAATAAAATTAGTACACACCTAATAACATTCATTCTATTTGTTACCTCATTTTCTGTATCATAAATATATAATTGTGCAAATTTTGGAGTAGATCCCTCATTAGGCAATAAGCTTCCAATTTTATGATAATTCTGTCCAGATAATCTGAAAGTTCTTGGCCCCTTTGTTTGATTGACAGATGCATCAATTTTTGCTCCCATTGATGTAAAAGAAAACATGGAATTATAAGTTCGGATATTCTCTCTGAAATGGTTACTTTTTTCACCTACAATAAATTATAGAAATGTAAAGTTGATAAACAAAATTATTGACGTGTATTTATATTTGTATTAAATAAATTAATTTACCTGATCCAAATAATAATTCCTTCAACACAGTAGGAGGATCCTTTGGATTGGTAAGCTTTATCTTTCCATGACCACAACACAAAGTGAAAACAAGTCTTTTTTTTACACTTCTTATCAATTCTTTCCGCATACCAAAAGTAAGCGCCGTAGTATTGATATTCATAAATTGGATCTCCTATATCCCAATAGTCTAGAATTTTTATTTTTTATTTTTTTAAATACATTAGAAACAAAGTAATTTGTTTAAACAAAGCAAAGGTTAGGGATAGTAATATATAAAAATTACCTTCATTGTATAGTTTTCCACTACCAAACTCATCTGCTGCCAACATATCTACATCTTCATTTTCATCATGAGTTAGATGATTTGATATTCTGTTAGCTGTTACAAATAATATAGAATTTGAATATATTGCAGATGCTTATTGAATATTGTTATGTTCTTTAGTGATATACCTTTGAAAAATGCCATTTTCAGTAATAGATGAAATAAGTTTTATGAAATTTGAAGAAGATAAAAGTTTTAAAAATGAAAAATATATAGGTAGTGTAATATATTTCACTGTTGTATAGTAGAAGACATGTATTATATTGAGCAATAAAAATAGAGATAGGAGATCAAACCATTGACATTTGATGAGTATTTTTCACATTTTTATTCTGTCGTAAGCTTAATCTTTGTTTTCTTGCTAATTTCTTCTGATATGTCATGACTTTGATATGAGTTATTGAACTTGTAATCTAATTATATGGTGAATTACCATGAATAAATGCAGTTGACCAAATAACATTTATTTTAAAATCCAGATTAGTGCATTTAGTTAAATAACTGTTAATTTAAAAAAATATTAATTATATTATCATTATGATATTGTGAGTTATTAGACAGTAAATATTTTGGAGTATAACAGTTTAAAATTATAACTGTTTTTTTATTGTTTGTGATTTTGAATAGATTAAGGACCTCAAAGAGAAATAAATCGATTTATAGTTATGCTGAAACTTTTTAACAGGTTTAACTTTATAATAACTTGGGAAAATATATTCTTCACTTGTAACAATTACTAAGAAGATTAATATTTGTTTAATCTCTCTCTCTCAATGTTTTTGATATGTATTTACCATATCATTCATAAGAGATAGAAGTAGTTGAATGTTGTAACATATGTGATCCTAGTAAAAATTATGTGAATCAATAATTTCTTTGACATTGCTTTTATTTATGTTAGATCTGAATATGCATTTGTTTTTAAGGAGTTGTCCCAAACTATAGGCATTATGTGAAGGGTAACAAAATATACATTGATCAGATGAAGGGTAACAAAATATACACAGAGGTAATGAGAGCAATATTTGTCATTGCTTTGGATCAAATTCTTCATTACAATTTATTTGTGCTTTGGAATTTTCATCTATTCAATGCTAGGTTCCTTCTTATAATTGTATATATGAGTTACTGTTAAGTAACATCTATTGTATGACGTGTTATAAAAAGTGCACCAAATGCAGTAGATATTGCATAAACTATATAAAGATCATGCAGAGGATTTGATAGGAATGTGTATGAACATGTTTGAGTATTTGATGAGTTAGTTTATCTGATAATTATATATGAAATAAGATACTGACACCAACACTTGAGACAAAACTTATTATAACTATGTGAAGGATGTTGCCTTTCTTTTCATCAGGTTGTATTTTGCTTCATTTTAGGTTCTTGACCCTCCCTCTAAATAATATAATCAAGGAAAAATATATTTAAGATAATATTTTACAGAATGTTATGTTTTGCTATGTAAAATACTCTATTTTTATAGCATATGTGTTATTGAAGATTTATTATATATGATTTATCTATTTTTGAAATTAGTTCGCGAAGTTTGCGCACATTGATACAATTGTCAGTGTGCTGTTTAGTGCGAATTTGGTGTGAATGTTTTGGTGCAACTTCAGAGTCTGTTTACGCTGATTTTATCGTGCAGTTTTTGGTGCAAATTCAATGTTTTTCTGGTGGTTTTTTGGGTGCAATTCTAACGCTGTTTTAGAGATGATTCTGATGTTGCTGTTTTGGTTTAATTCAAATGATGTTTTAATATTTTTATTGTGAAAATTTAGTGCAACTTTGGATCTTTTCTGCTGCTGTTTTGGTGCAACTTTGGGGCTGTAGTATTGTGAATATAAATGAAGATTCAACATGTTATATAAAGCAAGGTACTCCTTCAGCAAATTTGATAGAATTTTTATAAATCATTGTTCATTATGACTACCTTTGAACATATATATTGGAAGAATGAAGATGAACTGCTTGGAGCTTTAGAATATCTGATTCCTATTCTGAATATATCAACTCAGAAATTGATGTGGATCCACCATATTGTTCACCAAAGTGTTGCATGTTTTTTAACATATGGGAATAAGGTATGTCTCTTAAATTGCACTAACGTATTTGTAGAAATCAGCTAATAGTGTGTTGTTTAGATTTTGTATGCAATAAAGTTAACTTTAATGATCCTTCTGTTACTAATTAATGTTAAACTATAAGTCAGAGAATATAAAATACACATTAAGACAACATGTAGAAGATTAGCAACATAAATTTAAAAACAACCCCACAAACACACACACATATATAGAGAGAGAATGATAGATAGATATAGATTGAGAGAGAGAGATATAAATAAAGAAGACAACTTAATAGCTTGAATTTATATAATAAACTACATAGANNCTTAATACAACCTAAATTAAAACATAATCTTCCAATAACTTTTCAAATTTGGAAGATAGCTTTAGGTATTCTTTTCCTTCTTAATCACTTTGCGAATTTTGTTGCTGGGTTGTTTGACATTCAAATCGTCTTTAATTTCATGCCTTGTAGATTTTCCAGCAACTTTGCTACTCTTGGTAGATATCTTTGTAGTTAAATCAATCACATCTTCAGTAATTAATGTAGCACACTCTGAAATGCTGCTCTTGATTGGAGTCTAAAATTAAATTAAAATAACATAAAGATTATAAGTAATTCAAGTGTTTTCAATCTGATTAGTAATATAGAAGATGTAACTTATCTAAAGTTAGAATACCTCAAAGAGTTTATCTTCATCATAGCTTTGCTCACATTCAAAAAGTGATTTATGTATGAACATTATAAACATAATTAACAATTTATACAAAATTTAAAAATTTGTATGTTTAATGTAAACAAATATGTTGGTGTTTAAACACTTACATTAAGACTGTCCTGAAGATCAGGATGACAAAATTCCTTTAAAAGAGTATCATCATCGGTGAAATTAACAACTTTATAGACATTATCTTTTCTGTTAATGTTTGAGTCCTTGATCAAAATCTTAAACATAAATTTCTTCTCCATTAAATCACCAAGCTTGGTTGGCTAAGAACTTTCGTCATCTTCAAGTAATCCTTCTTTCAACTCTTTTGCAGTTTTACCAAGTAGTTGTATAGTCTCTTTATTCCAAAGCAATATTGAAATAAATGCAGTGCCATCCATAACAGACAGTTGTAGCCTGTATCTAAATAACATAATATTTTGGGTTATATAATATAAATAAAAATAATTTTAAATAGTTTGATTTTTTATACAAACCTGTGAATAACAGATTTAACTTCAGAATTGCATTTTTTACAATAATATTTGATTCCCTCTGTATCAACCTTTGTAATACAATTGTTGCAAGCCAAGTATGACCATCCATGGTCAAGTTCCAAACAGACGATTTTTGCAGCAATCCAAAAGGAAGATTCCTTTGTATTAAAAATTAAAATAACATATCAATTAAGTTAAATAGACCAATTATACAGTAAATATGTAAATATATAGTGAGAAAATTTAAAATAGATTAGTAGACTCACCTTGTAGCATTGAAGCAAATCAGAAAGATATGTAAAAGATACAACACCTTTAGACAACTCATCAGTAATAGAATGATGTTTTTGAGAACTGTCTTGGAGAGCCTCTCATATTTATAATCACATGATGAAATCAATCTGCAAAAAAATTCATAACATATAGTTTTGATATAATTTAGAATTATTATTATTAAACAAAAGAAGAATTAACTACATTGCAAATGTTGAGAAACATGCCTAAGCAAAACTAAATAATTTTCTAACCTGTCTTTGAATTCAGTAGGCTGAGGAAGATTAGGATTAATCCAGATTTTGGTTTGATACCAACAACTACGTACCGAGTAATTTTTTGATGATTGATATTAAACAATGTCAAAAAATTATACTAATTAAATTTGTATTTTATATACAATTGCTGCAATTACAATGTTTTAACCTCTAAATTTGTGAGCCTTCATTAATTGACAAACCACAATCAAAGGTTCATCTGCAGATTTCGTCAAATGTGGTTATATTTGGTCCGCAAGTTCACCCCATAATGTTGTTGACAGTCTATTTTTATTGTATGAATGGAATTTAATTACATTTTAATATATATAAACAAATATATCTATATATAAAAGGATAAAATGAATTTAAAATAATTACTTATCATCTTCTAGAACAATATTGATGAAATAACTATTGTTATCTCCTTGCTTTATCTGTTGAATTGGTTGATATGAAGAAACATGTCCAACAACATCTGCAAATAAAATATATTATTAATATATTATAAATTTAAAATATAATAAATGGAATAACATATCATTATTACCCAAAAGCTCAGTCTCATCAACATTGTGATGAATTGTCAATTTGTCAAAGGTGCGGATATTGAATATATCCATATGAAAAGAAGGATCTTGAATTTCCTTAACATTTGTAGTCACAGTGAAGTTAAGCTTGTGTTTGTGTGTTGTTGTCTTAAATTTCATGATGTTTGGGGCAATCACAAAGTAATTCATCCGAAAAACACCAAGTTCATATATAATTTCTCTGAAATGCTTAATTAATGTCTTTCCAAGTGATGCATGAATACAATCACCCTGTAATAAAACAAAATATTGTTTTATGATAATTGTTTTCAAGTATATAAAAACTATTTGTATGAGTGATACCTTTTCATCTTGTAAAATCATCTCCAAAAAGTAAGGTATTTCTGGTTTGAATTTATCAGGAACTATCCACAATCGAATAACACAAACTTTTAAGTTCCAGTGCGTTGATTTAGATGAAATTTCTGAGATTGTGTGAAAGTGCAAAGCCATCTATATTACTGAATATCGCAGAACAATCAACGAACAATGTAAAGGTATGTAAAGTTATTACCGAAAGATGTCTATATATAGTAGGAAAATTTATAGATATAGTAAATAATTGTAGTTTAAGTTTCCTTGTTTATTGGATGGTTATTGAGAAGTTATAAAACTGCTTGTATTTATCTGTTAAAATATATTTATTGTTTGGTATAAATTATAAATACAAAATAATGATATATTAAGCTTTTGTAATCAAAATTATGTGTCTTCTGATTTTGAGGCTACCTCGATCCAGTTAACCATGATAGTTGAGTTATTTAAGTTTCATTGTGAAGCTCATCATGCGCTATTATGGAAAATTTTCTTAAGTTTTGTCTCAGGCCAAGTAGGTGTTCAGAACAACATTAAATTTGTACATTGGTGATTATGTTTATAATGTCTTATCGAATATTGCTTGGTATCTATCTTGGTTATGTGTTTTAAAATATATGATGCCACAATCGAATATTTTTGTATATATTAATTTAAAATTTAAGCTTTTGTAATTAAAATAGATGATGTAATAGTTAAATAATAATTTGTAACTAATTATTTATAATTTTTTTAAAAAAATTGNACCTCGATCCAGTTAACCATGATAGTTGAGTTATTTAAGTTTCATTGTGAAGCTCATCATGCGCTATTATGGAAAATTTTCTTAAGTTTTGTCTCAGGCCAAGTAGGTGTTCAGAACAACATTAAATTTGTACATTGGTGATTATGTTTATAATGTCTTATCGAATATTGCTTGGAATCTATCTTGGTTATGTGTTTTAAAATATATGATGTCACAATCGAATATTTTTGTATATATTAATTTAAAATTTAAGCTTTTGTAATTAAAATTAAGTATTTGTAGATAGATGATGTAATAGTTAAATAATAATTTGTAACTAATTATTTATAATTTTTTTTTAAAAATTGTTGTGTAACTACCGCAGAATCTATCAGCTTGTTTTGTAATTAATTATTAATAATATTTTTTTAAAAAAACTGTTGTGTAACTACCGCAAAATCTATCAACTTGTAATTATTTAAATAATTATTTATTATTTATTAATGATTATTTAAAATGATTTAAAATTTAAAATTCTAAAAAATTATGGTACTGACATGTGTCATTTTTTCTTCTCCTTTTATATATAGATATATGTCTAGTTAGAATTTGTTTGTCCTAGTTCATATAGCAATATATTTTCTAGTCTTAGTTTAATTTGGTTGTTTACTATTATAAATAGGGATATTGTTAGTTATTTTCAATACATGAATACACAGAAAGATATAAAAACATATAAAGATTTTGAGTTTATAAATAAAATATTTTCATTCAAATTCATATTAGAGCTTCTACAATCCTAGTAGAAGATATTAGAGTTTTCGCTGCCGGTGGGCGGCTATGACCAATATATGCCACCCGTGTGGCCAATGATTATGTCGACAAACGTTGGGCAAAAGATATATGCATGAAAAATATGTTAAGAGAAAAGATATACACAAAAATATTGCAGATTTAATGAAGTGAGATGAAGGAACTCTTCTCTAAATTAAAGTTAGAGAAAATTAAAAAAAAACACAAAAGAAAAGGAGTTGAAGGGAAGGGCATCAACGAGAGTTGGAGAGAGAGTGCTCCAACACCGAAAAAATAAAAACAAAAACACAAAAAGAAAAGAAGTTGATTGGAAGGGCATCAAGGAGAGTTGGAGAGAGATTGCTCCAACACCAAAAAAACAAAAAAAAAATAAAAATAAAAGGCATTGGTGGGAAGGGCATCAACCTTGGAAGTTGTAGAGAAATGCTCCAACACAACCAGGAGAAAAAATATCATGAGTTGGAGAGAAAGTGCTCCAACACTTGGAAGTTGGAGAGAAGTGCTCTAACACAACCAATAAAAAAACTATCGTGAGTTGGAGAGAAAGTGCTTCAGCACTTGAAAGTTGGATAGAGAATGCTTTGACACAACCAAGAAAAAGATAAATGAGAATTGAAGAGAACTACTCCAACAATTGAAGATTGAAGAAAAGTGTTATTCAATACATCAACAATGTCAAGAAGAAAGAGGCAGGAGCATACAACTTTGAACTGCGAGAGAATATTGAAAATAATAATTCAAAGTTGGAGTAGGAATCCTAAGTTATTTAGGATTTGTTATTTTCATATTTATTTAATTAATGTCTAGTTAGGATTTTTTTGTCCTAGTTTATATAGGAATAGATTTTCTAGTCTTAGTTTAATTTGGTTGTTTACTATTATAAATATGGATATTGTTAGTTATTTTCAATAAAGGAATACACAGAAATATACAGAAACAATAGAACTTTTGAGTTTATAAATAAATTTTTTTCCTTCATGCTTTTATTCTTGTTTTACTTCCGCATTTTATTGTTATGTTTGGATTTTAGGATTACTTGTCTTCGTGGATTAAGGCAAGTGTTAGCACATTCATTTTTGGGTTATGACCTGTGATTAGTTGGTAGTCAAAGAAATTTTTAGGGTTTTCTTGATACCATGACTAGTAAAATTATCAGCGCCGCACGCGGAAATTTAATATTACGGAATTTATAAAATAATACTCACAACCTATTAGTCATTAACACTAAAATATTATATTATCTTACATACAAGATTACGTAGTAACGAACATTAATAATGTAAAATGAAATGATAATTATAACATTTTATCAGTTATCATTCAATCAATCATCTTTTACTTGATTCTATAATTTATCCTTTTGATTAGAGGAAGTGTTACTATTTGCTATTTTTGGGGAATCAAATGAACATCAACCTGAGGTATTAAATTTTTTAATAACTAAATAATCATTGGTGAAGGGATAAATAAATTTTAAAATTCTAAAGAAAGTGAACAAATATTCTAATTCCAACATGTAGAAATTTCAGCCCTACCTTTTTCTTTACATATATCATTTTAAAGTTCCCCATTTAAATCTATCATAAGTTATTATTAAAATGGAAAATTAAAGGGAGAATATATCATATTGGACAACAATTCAACTTTATATATATATATTTGAAAAGGAAAAAATATCACACAAAACTATTCAGTTTGTTTGGATGTTTCTTAAAAATCAATATACCAGAGTGATGGAGTTCAATTTGAAATTACACTTCTATTCCAACACAGTTTCGAGAAACACATCTACTACTTCAAGAAAAATATTTACAACTTGCACTAAACATGAGAATCTGTCCATACTTCATATTGACTATGAGAAAATTATTTTATTGTGCAATTATGTATGTCTTTGGGATTAGGCTCCAGTCTAGTCATATTCCTCTATAGGTCATCCGACACATCCTTGAGCCAATGTCAAAAGTTTATTAATTGTTGTCTTCTTTTTTCCTTGTTCACTTCCTACATCAAGTTGCAATAAAGTTTTAAAACTCTTTATGTCCTTACAATGGCATACCAAATTTGAATTTTATCTTCAAGAGATGGTAGTATTGATATTTAAGGAATTTTTTTATTGTACCTTCAACAATTTCAACAGAAAAGCTTGCATGAATACAATTAACGTGTGTTATTTAATATGTACTAACAAATACTTATAGCAATAAGTTTGCATAAATATAAACAACAAAGTTTAAAACATATACTCAAAAACAACAATTAATAACATAAGCTAACCTAATGACTGTAAAAAAAAAACCACGATCTATAGCAATAAAATGAAACAAAAAGGAAAAAATCAAGCCTACTGAATGCACAATGTTCCCTTAAGGAATTATTACCCTCTAGTACCCGAGGTTTAAAGAAACAGATACTCTCAGGATAGAACGATTCTATTCATCAGTGTATTGATACAAAAAATAATTGTGTCAGTGAGCCACTCAACAGGAGCAAACAACACGAATATTTAATTGTGCAGAAGAAGAAAAAAACGAAGAAAAAGAAGAAGAAGAAGAAGAAGAACAAGTTAATAATTTTTGTTGTTTTAAAATGAGAGGAATCCCTCTTTTCACAAACAATAAACAGTAGTGTGAACAGTATTTGGAAAAGTTGCAATCCTTCGGAAAGATCACAACCTTTCATAAATGTCACATTTTTCATGAAAAAGGAAGGCTAGTTTTGGAAATTAATAAATTAAAAGGGTGTATGTGTGTGTGTGTATATATATATATATATATATATATATATACACTAGATTTTCGACATGCGCGTTGCACGTGATTATCAATTTAGAAAATTTAAGCGGAGATTTGAATAATAAGCTTTGCACAAAATAATATTGCAGATTTTTTTGTGAATGTTCAACGTGGATCGTCATATATATCTCTTATTCACACGAACCTATGAAGATGGTCAATGAAAAATTTATTAGTTAAATGCAATAATGTATATATTTATTTCAATTTGATGAGGTTCCATTATGTAATTAGTCGTATCTCACTAATATTATCTTACAGACAATATTTGTTGTGTATTTTTCTTGTCATCTAACTAGATGTGCTTTGCACGTGTATTCCACTTAATCTATTTAGATGTCATATGAACATGTGGAGACCAAGTGCATTTCATTTTTAGAACTATTTTTGTATATTAATTTTTATTTTATAAGTTATAACATAATATATGACGTTCTTTTTGTTGGCTCTCATATTTGACTTCTCGATTGTCTGTGCATATAAATCAAATATATCTAACTGTCCATAGTTAACTGAGAAAGGTTTCCTTTTTTTTTTTTTGAAAAAACTAAAAATTAAAATTAAAGAATATATTCTATCTGTGAAATCATATATATAATCACCTGTTTATCTTACACCCAACAAAAATATAATTCATATACTTGTAAACAGTTTTCAATTTATTTAACCAAGCATGATTCGTCAAAGGAAAAATAACAATGCCATGTTATCACATATATATGGCGGTATAATAATATGAAAAAAATATTGGTCAAAAGGTAATATAAGGAAAGATGAAAGATAGAAATAATTAATGTAATAACTATGAGAATTCATAATATTTTAACTAAAGAATGTAAAAAAATGTGAATAACATTTGCGATAATTAGTATTAACTAAAAGAATTTATAATGTTATAACTAAAGAATTAATGTGTAATAGATGAGCATTATTAGAAGTCATACGAACTTTTCTTCGTCGAAAATATTGAAATATTAAGAAATAGTAAATTAGTAAAACAAAAGGGCAATGTTTACATAGTAATAATTATTTTTAAGCAAACTTCCTGATAATCTAAATCACATAAGTAACATTGATCAATAAAGTCATTCTTTTGTCTTGAGCATCAAACAAACAAATCGTGATAATTCTCTAACTCTTAAGAAGTTTACTAATTTTGGAAAAAGATATTGAGAAACATATATCTACATAACAAGAAAAATTGTTAACTTTCAAATGAATTTAGACTACAATAAAAGTTAAACTAATACAAACTTCCACTGGTGTTATTACAAGTCATACAAAATTTTCTTCTTCAAAAATATTGAAATATTAAGAAATAGTAAATCAGGAAAACAAACGGACAATGTTTATATAGTAATAACTATTTTGAAGGAAACTTTCTGACAATCTAAAACACATAAGTAGCATTGATAAATAAATTCATTTTTTTGTCTTGGGCATCAAAAAAGCAAATCGTGACAATTCTCTAACTCTTGAGAAGTTTAATAATTTTGAAAAAAGATATTCAGAAACATATATCTACATCACAAGAGAAATTGTTAACAAAAACAAATGAATTTAGACTACAATAAAAATTAAACTAATACAATCTTCAACTGGCGTTATTACAAGTCATATAAACTTTTCTTCGTCGAAAATCTTAAATATTAAGAAATAGTAAATTAGTAAAACAAAATGGCAATGTTTATATAGTAATAACTATTTTGAAGCAAACTTTCTGACAATCTAAATCACATAAGTAGCATTGATAAATAAAGTCATTATTTTGTCTTGAGCATCAAAAAAATAAATCGCAATAATTCTCAAACTCTTGAGAAGTATAATAATTTCTGAAAAAGATATTCAGAAGCATATAGCTATATTACAAGAGAAATTGTTAACAAAAACAAATGAATTTAGACTACATCACCTTAACCTTATATATTGGAACATTACATACTAATATATATACTAAGCAAAAACATAATTATAATATCATCAGAATTATTTTTCGCAAGTACTTGAGGTTAAGGAATATACGTTGTCAGGATAGAACAATTTACTTCATCAGAATAGTGGTACCTCATATTCCGCTAAACTTCGAACTCACTCAACGACAATAAATCACACAATTTTTTTTAAAAAATGCAAGAAGAAGAAGAGTAGTAGATTAAAAAACTTGTGGTTGAAAAATGAGAGGAAACCTCTCTATTTATAGTCAACAAAGGGTAGTATGAACAATTATTTTTTGTGTCAAGTCACAACCTTTCCGAGAAGTCACAACCCTTTCAAAAAGTCACAACTTATTGAAAAAGTTACAACTCTTTGGAAAAGTCACAATTCATTGGAAAAGTACAACTCATCGAAAAATCACAGCTCTTTGGGAAAAGTCATAACTTATCAGAAAAGTTACAACTCATCGAAAAAGTCACAACCTAAGTTAGGGATATTATAGTAATTTAACATTCAAGTTAAGAGTTCATGCTTTTAAGGTAATATAGAAGATATAGATATAGATATATATTATACATATATAATTCTTTCCCAAGGATAACATTTTCTTTTTTAACATATTTTGTTTTATTGGATTGGCGTTTCCCTATGATAAATTGAGAGACGACTTTCTTAAGAAACGATGACAAGTTTTAATTTTATTTTCAGTTCATATCATACTTATCTCAAACAGGACAATTTTTTTCATAGGTAATGGATTTTTGAAATGACTTTTAAAATTTGAAAAAAAGAGGAAAAATGTGAATTGGAAGGCAAACTCTTGTCATGACTCTTACTTTCTTTGTTTGGCTTTGTGACTATCATACCTCGAGCATACACCCTGGACATGACCGACACGCGAGAATCATTGTTGGTCTCCAAGCAAATCCTTGGCCTGACTGACTATTTAGGGGAAGACTTAATGCAACAATAAAATATTAAAAAACCGATTTTTATGAATATTTAAACTCAAAATAAATACTCAACTCAAACTGTCTGTAAAATACTCAATAATATAAGTATAATAATTTGTAAAAACATCTGAAGGAAAAGTACATAATTAAATACTCCTCAACTTTATCTATCTACGAAGCCTCTACCATCAAAGAAGGATGTCGAAACAAGACCCATGACATCTCAACACTACTAACCGGAAAGCAAATGATATTTCCTGCGGAATACAATGAGGCTCACCCAAGAGATAACTGGAGTGTAGAGTGATCTGAGTGAATGTAACGATCTTTTCCCGTCGTTATAGAAAAGACAATGGGAAAAGAATTTGGGCCAGGAAACTTTTGAGTAGTAACTTGGAAAATTGTTGCCTAGTCCAGATTTGGACGAAATTTGAGTCAGTTGAGGTATAGGGAAATCTGGTAATGAATGGGGTATTTAATTGTGAATTTGATCACATGAGTGAATAACTAAGACGTTAAGGAGCACGTACGACTTTATGGAATCAAATTCGGATGAGTAGAATTCCCGAAAATGATCTTTGCCTGAAATGGTAGTTTTTGAATGTCAAGGGTTGAAGGTGTGTTGTGAAATGGGAGCTTGAAACTCAAATTACGAGCTTTTATCTCTTTGTAAGCCACTGGGGCAAAATTATTCCCGCCAGGGCGAGGTTGTTGTGGTAGGTTGGGGCCCGCCGTAGCGGGCCAGTCGCGACTTAAGTCGGGAAAAACCCCAATTTCGTTATTTTTTTGCAAACTTCGTTCTTAAACGCTAGGAGATGAACTAGGGTGATTTCTTGACAACTTTCCATGATTTTTGGTGCTAAAGGTAAGGATTTTACTCCCTTAATCTATTTTTCGATTCGTAGAACTTAGATTCTTGGGTAATTATCATTGGGGGAGAGTTTTGGCCTGAAGTTGATGGTGGGAAAAAGCCCTAACTGCACATTAGGATCATGGGTTTGGTCTTGGGTTATTGGATTATTTTATAATCCAGGTAAATTAGACCTTCATTATTGATCCTTGCATTAAATTACTTATTGTTAGACCAAGAACAACCGGAAAGAATCCGTAAAGGGAAGACTCAAGCGTCTTAGGAGGATTCAAGCTTGGTTTCGAGGTATGTTATGGTTTGATTTCCTATTTGTGTGTACAAGTCGGTTGATTGCTACATTGTATGCATGTGTGTATGTGAATAGGGAAATATGAGTCGAACCTATTGAAATGATTATGTGTGAATAATACATGCCATGGACTTTTTACTTAATTGTATGCGCTGATTATTGTTCATTATAGGTGTGATTCTGATTGTGGTTGTGCTGATTGGATTAGGTGTCACATTCCGACACATATATTAGATCTAGTGTCACGTTCCAACATATATATTGGATCGGGTATCACGTTACGACACACTAACAGTTGGGGCGTGGGTTCCATGAGAGGACCACTGTGATTGTTATGTTTATGTCTACTTTTCATTGATAATGGGAGACGGTATGTTGCTCTAAATATGTATGCTTACTGTGTTGTAATTGTTCGTTGTATATTGTGCTTATGGGAGTGGCCATGTGATCCTACCAGTACTGTGGTTGTGTACTGATACTGCACTTACTCTTTCTTTGTTGAGTATAGGGCATCTTCAGGCGGCTACTGACATACCTCAGCTAGGTGACTATTGAGTGTGACTGGATTCAAGAATGAGCCAGTTCTTTCAGGCTGTCATGAATCTTTCTTGTTTAAGTCCACTCTTTTTGGACTCAAACTATTTGTTTAGGGTGTTTTGTTTAGTTTTCGGGGGTTGCACCCCCTTTTCTTAGGAGTTGTTTTCCGCAAACGTTTTGGTAGTTGTTTTTGTTGAACTTTCAAAGTTAATGGGAACTCCATATTTTCTTAGACATTTAAACCTGCTTCCATATCTTTAAATGTTCTAGTTTTCGTTAAGGTACTTGGTTGGGTTTTAGTAATGGTTCTCCTACCAGAGGGTTAGTGTAGGTGCTAATCACAACGGTCTGGGTCGTGACAGCAAAATGCATGTTGATGATCATGAACACCTGTATTCAGTACATTTGAATATTCGAGTATGTAATATAGCCGAAGAAAAATAACTTAATGAAAGGACTGCAATAGATGTAACATAAACTCAATTGAATGTAAAGAATTAAAGGAATAAAATCATTTAAACTTTACAAAAATTCTTACTCATCTTTGAAATACAACATAATAAGTGATATATAAAAATACACAATACAGTTTTTTGGTGGGTCATGGGTCGCCCATGTGGACCGACCCAACCCGATCGAATCTTACTAGACCTTGTCCAATTTATTTAATGGTTAAGATAACGTTTTTAAAAGAAGGGGGAATAGTTAGGAAGTTGTAACTATTCAACCTTCTCCTAATTAAAAGAGACCTTATTCTTTTAAGAAAGAATGACACAAAACGTGAGAACGTTGAACATAAAAGGAAAAACAGAGAAAACGAAAGGTGATATATTTGTCAATATTCAATCGATACAATCTCAGATACTTAGTTTGTGAATGTGAATGATCTTTGTTTCTTGGCTTTTCAAAGAGAGATTCGGAGCAATTCATTTCGATGACAAAATCAACTACAAATATTTCCACTGCAAGTTATAAGGTACACATCTTGTTGTTGCTTTGCTATATATATCTCACATTAGTATCAATTCCTGGAAGAGATTCTGTTTATTTTTTTAGAAAAACTACTTCTATTTGTAGCGATCTGGAAATTAGTAGTGCAATATTTTAGGTCGAACTGTGATTGGTTAATAATCTACTCATTCATACCTTTCTGAAAATATATTATAATACAAAAATGGACTTAATACGAGTGAGATGTGTTTTTTATAAAATTGGTTGTTTTTGACTTTTTTTTTGGAAAAAACTATTTCTGTTGGTTTAGATCTGGAAATTGGTTGTACAATATTTTAGTTCGAAACTGAATTTTTCATGATCTAATCATTCACAGATTTCCATAAGTATATTATACTTAAAAAAATATTTAAAACGAGTGACATATGAAATTTTGAAATTGGGTGAAAAAAAACGTTTTTTTATGATTACTTTTATTTGAGAGAGTTTTGTGTCCTTTTATGATTACTCTTTTTGGAAATGGAATTTGTGTCCTTTCAGGATATTATTTGTTATATAATATACGTGTTTATATATTATGTTTTTCAAATGTTTGTCTTGTTAATTCATTTAAACCTTAAGTTCCTTACACTTTTTATTGTGTCTTCTACAAATAAAAATGACATTTGTTGTCACATTGAATGATCAACCATTCTTATTTATTCCTTGTTCCTATTCCAGACATGGCTGAATATGAACTAACTCGAATTATTCCAAGTGGGTGTTCTCGAAGTCAAGCAGAAGGACAATGTAGAAGAGCACGTCTCCATAGGACATGTTTCGAGGGAGTGAAATCATATGAATTGGTGTCTCGAGGGAGACATCGAATTTGTTAAAGAATCAAAAGGCCATTCGAAGAAAAATATATAGAGCGCTTATAGAGTTTATGTCTTAGAAGATCGATCATCTTGACTCTTTATTAGACTTCCTCAGATCCTTTGTCACGATATTTGATGAGCTTAATGAAAGTGTCATTCATGTGGAGGAGTGGGTTGCATATGACGTTTTGTATCATTCCTTACCAGAATACTTGAAGAATGAATTGAAAGTATGTGGTGAATATAGGAGTTAAGTGGGTAAAACTCCACAATATAAACCTAGTTTAGTATTGAATTTGTTGTTGTCTTTATAAATTATGTGATGAACATCTTTGATTGTGTTTTTAGTATGAATATTTGAGTTTTATCCTTTTTTATGGATTAGTGGATTTTATTCTATTGAGCATTATCATATGGTGTTTGATTATTAGACATGTATATCTTTGTGATTATGGTCTAAATATATTAGTATACACATTTAGAAATTAATTTCGAATTTTGGTTAAATATTTAGTTCATATATGATGATTCGAGACTTAGGTGTCTTTTCGATTTTATATTAAATATGAAACATTTTTGAGAATTGACTTGCTTGAATATGTATGTTTCATGAAAAAATGATTTAAAAAATTCTTGTCTAATTACCTCTCAAATACAGTCATGGCATCAAAAAATATCATTGTTGACTTAAACAAAGGTGAAAAACTGAATGGTAATAATTATAACATCTTTACTTATAAAATACGGTATGTACTGGAAGAGAAAATTGCGATCGAAGGTATAATTCATGTTTTAAATCAACCACAATAGGGAAACACTACACAGTATATAAGAAACTTTAAAGCTTGGAAAAAGGCTAATTTCACTGCACGTGGAATAATAGTTAGTTTTGTGGTTGATGCCCTCATACATAAATGTGAGGACTTCCCTACTTTTCATGCTATGTGGGCACATCTCAAAGGAATGTATGAGAGTACGTATGTAACCTCCTGCTGATAGTTGACTAGCAAATTTGACACTTACCAGAAGCATCATGACCAAAATGTCAAATAACACTTTAGGGTGATGTCAAACATGATAGCTCAACTCAAGAGTGTTGGCCATGTTCTTTCAGATGAGAAACAAGTTCAGACAGTGATTTGGTCTCTTACCAATAATTGGGAACATTTAAAAGTTAACTTGACCCATAATGATAGCATAAAAACCTTTTCTTATGTTGCCCGCCATGTTGAAGTTGAAGGGGAGCGCCTTGGTGCTGCTAAATATGCTTCTAATGCCTTTGTGGTAGAGTAAAGTGGTATAAAATCTTCAGGCTTCAAGCGCAAGCAGAATTGGAAAAGAAATGGGAAAGACAAAGAGACTGTAGAAGGACCTTCAAATAAAAACGAGAAGCCTAATGCCAAGAAAGGAAAATGGTTCTTCAAAAAGAGAGACACGAATAAGATGAAGTCCTATAATTTTTAAGTGCTAGGACACTTTGCTCGTGAATGTACTGTGCCGAAAAAGGTACCATTTCCAAATGCATCTCTTAGTGCTACATATGTTCCCAACACTTTCTTATTAACTGAATGTTATCCTATGTGGATTGTAGACTCAAGATCCACCTACCCGTCTGAGTCGAGATCAAGAAGCGTGTGAAGTTTTATCTAAATCAAGGTCGATCTACATGGGAAATAAAGCCAAACTAGAAGTTGATGAAATAGGCACTTGCAAAGTGGACTTGCATGGTGGCTGTTCCTTTATGTTACATGACGTCATGTATGGTCCAGAGGTTCGACGAAACATAGTATCTTTTCTGTTCTTTTAGACGTTGGTCTTGATTTATTTTTTAGTCGTAATGCTGTTAGAGTAACTCTAGATAATGTTTTATATGGTTTTCGACTTATCTATCACCATTTTATCATTTTAGATTGTAACCCTCAACTTATGACTATTAAGTTGACCGTTGTGTAATGTTATGTAACTAAAGTAACAATGATATTGATGTTATTAGATGTCATGCAAGATTAGGTCACATAGGGCAAGATCGAATGAATAAGTTAGCAAAAGAAATTCATTTAGGTTCTTTAACAAAAATTGACATGTCAACTTATGAAAATTGTCTTGCTTAGAAAGATTACGCGTAAACCATTTGGGAAGGCTAAGAGAGCTGAGTTCCCAATTCAATTAATTCATCAGGATACTTCTTGTCCAATGAATGTGAGGGAAAGGTCTGGTGCTACATACTTCATTACATTTATTGATGAGATCACGCATTTCGATCATGTCTATTTGGTTTCTCATAAATCTGAAGCACTTGAGTTCTTTAAAAGATATTTGGATGAAGTTGAAAATTAAATATATAAAAGAATAAAGGCTTTAAGAACCGATCAAGGATTTGAATATTTGTCAAAACAGTTTGAAGAATTATGTATTGAAAAGGCTATTATCAGACATTAAACTACTCCTTATACACCACAACAAAATGGTGTAGCTGAAAGAAGGAATAAAACATTATTGGACCTGATAAGACCAATGATGACACAAACAAATTTGCCTATCTCTTTCTGGGGAGATGCATATTGACTGCGGTCTACATATTGAACAAAGTGGCTTCTAAATTAGTGTCTTTCACTCCTTATCAACTTTTAACTGGTCATAAAACAAACCCGAATGATCTACGACAGTAGGGTTATGCAACATATATTAAAGCTTGATTTGGTGAGTTTTGTAAATTAAGTCCAAAAAAAGAAATGTATCTTTATCAGATACTCTAAAGGCTCCCAAGGGTATTTGTTGATCGATGAACTTGATGATGAAAATATTACTGAAATTGTATCACGAGAAGTCTGATTTTTGGAAAATGATTTTCCCAAAAAAGGTGAAAATAGATGAAGTTGAGCTTCTCTAAGAAATGTTGAATTTAGAAGATGAGGTAATGTTGTGAGACATACTTAATAATTCAAAGGATCAAGAAATAATTCCTGGTACAAGTGGAATTTATGAATCCCAAAATCCTATAGAGGAATCTAAACTTCAAATACATAAGAGTACAAGAAAAGGTGTACCAAAACGATCTTACGAGATTTAGGATCATGTTTTATTGGTATCTCCTACAGAATTAGATAAACCTAATTCTGTAATTGAGGCCTTATCGAACCCTAAAAGGGTTGAATGGTTAAAAATGATTAAAGAAGAATTATTGTCCATGAAAACCAACAAAATATGGGATCTAATTGACCTTCCTAAGGAACATAAAGCTATTGGGGACAAATGGATTCTCAAAGTTAAAAAAAAAATCAGATGGGTAAATAGAAAGACACAAAGCGTGATTGGTGGCAAATGATTTTACTCAAGAAGTTGAAATAGACTATGATGAAACTTTTTCACCAGTTGTGAAGTTTACCTCCATTAGATTACTTTTAGCAATTTTTGCACGTTTAGATCTAGAATTACACCAAATGGATGTGAGGACCGTTTTTCTCAATGGAGAATTAAATGAGGAAATCTACATGGAAAAACCACTAGGTTTCATTCTTAAAGGCCAAGAAAAGAAAGTTTGTAAATTGAAAAGATCAATTTATGGCCTAAAGAAATCTTCAAGGCATTGGTACTTGAGATTTCATAAGGAGGTGTTGTCATTCTATTTCACCATGATCAATGAAAGCCATTGCATCTATGTGAAAAAGTCCAATGAGAATTTCATAATTCTTTCTCTTTACGTAGATGATATTTTATTAGCTTGAAATAATTTGGAGTATGTGAAAACTGTCAAGTCGTGGCTTTCAAAATCATTTGTTAAGAAAGATATGGGTGAAGCAGACTATATATCGGGTATTAAGATCCAAAGAGATCGTTCCATTTTTTTTGAGCTTATCTCAAGAAATTTATATAAAGAAAATATTGGAACGTTTTCGAATGAATAGTTGCAAATCCATGGATACTCATGTATCAAGGGGTGAAACTTTAGGCCTTGAAATATGTCCAAAGATTGGAAAAGAAAAAGAAGAAATCTCTTGAGTTCCTTATTCTAGTGTTGTCAGGAGTTTGATGTATGCTATGATGTGTACTCTCCCAAACATTTGTTAAGTCGTGAGTCTGGTTAGCAAGTATCAATCCAATCTCGGAGAGATCATTGGAAGCGCTAAAGAGAATTTTTTGATACCTGAAGGGAAATCTGGGTCATACACTATGTTATAGTGGATCTCATTTATTCACAAGAGGTTATACAGATGTTGATTGGGCTGGTAACCAGATTGATAGAAATCAACATCCAATTATGCTTTATTACTAAATGGTGGTACTATTTCATGGAAAAGTAAGAAGAACACCTGCAAAGCTATTTCTATCATGGAATCATAATTAATTGCTTGTGCGTCTACAATACAAGAAGCTATTTGGTTAAACAGATTCTTTGAGCATTAGTGTATTGCGAAGAATTCTAAGGGTTCCATGATTCTATATTGTGATAGTGAAGCGGCTATCGCATACACAAATGATCCTAAGTATCACGATAAGACCAAGCATATTGACATCAAGTATAACTTTGTGATAGGCATAGTGGCAAGTGGAGAACTAACTTTGGAATATCTTCCTACATGTGAAATGATAGTTGATCCTTTCACGAAGGCCAACTCTAGAGACTTGTTTGAAAAACATGTTAAGGCTCTAGGTTTGCGTAGGATTTGATGATATTTCTGTATTGTAAATTAAATTGATTGTTATAATATTCTCTTCTATATAATACTATTGGATTTATATTCAAATGTAATATTCATATTATATTTTATAAGAAATAAGGTGTTTCGAACAAGTCGCGAGATTGGCTCTCTTACATGAGCAATTGCTTCTTACGTCGAGGAATGTGAAGAGATGAGTTTCACCACCATATTATGACTTTTTTTTTGAGCCAAAAAAGAGTTTCTCTAAAAAAATAAGTTTAGGATTACTGAAAAGAGAAACTAGGGTTAAACACTTGAAGGTGTTTATACCATTGTCTGTACGATGTTAGATACTCGAAAGAATGATACACATACACTAGTATATGATTAGAACATCATAGCACATATTTCATACCACGTGTGTCAAGTGATCAATGGGTTAATGAAAGAATGGTCCATGCTTCTTCATTATTTGAGACCCCAAAAAGTCAAAATGACTTCCCAATAAAATACCCTTTGACCTCTTGTTGTTTCTTTAAGTTTCAATTAATGTTGCTACTTTAGCATGTTAATAATAGTCATGAATGGTTCAGCAATGCAGTGCACGTCTAGGAAAGCAGTTGAGTTGGAACATATATATTCGAGTAGAAAGGAAAGACCATTAATTGAATAAAAATGTGTATACACAAGCCGACTATTGTATTGACCATATTGATTTTGAGTGTAATTGTGTGGATAAAGTTAAACATGAACTCAAGTTAAATCTATAAGAGGATGAGGGATCAAATAAGGTACTACTAAAGTAGTGAATGAATTCTGTGGTATTATTACTAATCGTGTCCTTGAAATTGTAATGAATTCTTTCCACATGTTATTGGATTCCTATGTAGGGCTTGTAAAACCTTAAAGGTAAGCTCTTGGTGCTCACAAATCACATAAACTATTTGTTGTTTGAATTGTGTGTCTAGTTGATGTCATATTGGCTTGGGTCTAGTACACAATATGTGAAGTGGTAGATCTAGGTTTTTATGGTGGGTCGTGGGTGGCCCATGTCGATCGACCCGACCCAATCCAATCTTACCCGACCCGGACCGTTATATTTAATGGATAAGATCAAGTTTTTAAAATAAGGGGGAACAATTAGGAAATTGGAACTGTTCCAACTTCTCCTAATTAAAATGGACCTTATTCTTTTAAGAATGAATGACAGAAAACGTGAGAATGTTGAAAAAAACAGAAAAACAGAGAAAACCAAAAGTGATCTTTCTACCAATATTCAATTGACACAATCTCTGATAATTAGTTTGTGAACGTGAACGATCTATGTTTCCTTGTGATTCAAAGAGCGATTTGGAGAAATTCATTTTGACAGCGAAAGAAATAACAACTATTTCTGCTGCAAGTTATGAGGTACGCATCTTGTTGTTGCTTTGGTTTGTATATATTACATGCACTTTAGCTCTATTGGGAGATTCTCTAATAGACAACCATCACTATGAGTTAATGATGATACAATGTCTTTTCAAGGATGCAAGAACTGTCCTATATCGTGTCGGGATATAGAACCTCTCAACTAAGTGGATCCATTAAGCAATAAAGATTCATCTTAAAAGTATGATCATGTACCCATGTTGGCAAGACAGGTTACTGGGGTTATGAGTTTTCTGAACTCTCCCCCATATCGGTGCTCAATACTACTCCCAATAATTTATACTCTTGCTCAAATGTATAAGACATACGCTTTCTATGGTTTGAGATAATTGTTCAAACTCTCTTTTTAAAAGAGGTAACTCCTCTGAAACTCATTGCTCATATAGAAAACAAGGTTTCTCTTTGCTCAATGTTAAAATACGTACTCTAGGTTAACATAATTACTCAAAAAGGCCTCTTTAAGAGGTAACTCTTTTGTACTCAATCTTTCTGAAAACTCTTTTAATGTTTCTATAAAAAGCATTCTCTTTTCTCATGTAAAAATGAACCATTTGGGATATACATACTACCCTTGTACTCTTTCTCAAACTCCGTTTACTACCTCAAAAACTCAGTTTAAAACACAAATGTTGGCTTAAAAAGATTCTCAAGATTTATAACTTAAAATAGGGTTCATGCTGATATATAGACATGAGCGAATCAACTCAAAGATCTCAATAACAATATAGAAAACTCAAAACTCAGAACTCAGAACTCAAGAATTCAAGAACTCAGAACTTAAGAAACACTCATCTTAAGAAAAATAAATTCATAGGGTTCATGCTTAAATATATACATGCACGAATCAACTTTATAATACATCTCTATTATTGCTTTTATATTAAACTGAGTTATTTTTGAGTTTGAGTACCTTTGAGTATTCTGGAGTTTCCTTGAGTTGAGATGAGGCGAGTATGTTTCTTCAGTTCAAGTTCAAACTTTTGTAATGTTTTAGATTTTCCCTTGCATGCTCATATATTCAATGTACTGATGCCATTTGGCCTTCATCTTTCATGATGTAGATACAGGAAATCAGGGTCATCCATAGGTTACCCCGTTGATACCACTTGAAGTCCCACAGTTGTTTGGTGAGCCTCCTTGCTTCCAAAGGATCCCTCATTTATTTCTATTATTTCAGTTTTGTTAGGATGATTGGGGGTCTTGTCCCGACATCCCTCATAGTATTAGAGGCTTCATAGACAGTAATAGTTGAGAAGTGTATTTCAGTTTCTATTGTTAATGTTCTAGACTTGAGTTGCTTCTTTTGGCCAGTTGAATGTTTTTTTATATATTCTGAGTTAAGTATTTGAGACTTTTGAGTTGAATATTTACTTTTGAGTTCTTCTAATTTTGAGTAAGTCTTTCGCTGTGAGTTGAGCCTGACCATTGGTTCGCTTGGGGCGAGCAATGGTTCTCGAGTACCAGTCGTGTCCAGAGTGTAGGCTCGGGGCTTGAAAAACTTGGTGTCAAAGCACAGAGTTCAAGAGTCCTAGGGTGTTTATGAAGCCATGTGTGTACACTCATATTTATCGGTGTGAAGCTCGCCACATCTATAATTAGGAGGCTATAACATTTAGGAACTATCTCACTTCTTTCATACTCTGTTCGTGCGATAGAGTTCATCTCTATAAAAGTTTCATTCTAATTCATGCTTGTGCGTATCTTTCAGATCATGCCTCCAGAAAGAGTTTTTTGAGATCATCTTGCTAGGAGAAATGCTGATCCTCAAGATCAAAGGGTCCCAAATGCAACAGAAGTGCAACCCCAATGAGAGGTCACCAATGTTAAGTTTCGGGATGCTATCCGAATGTTAAGTCATGTTGTGACCAACCAAGCTCGGAAACAAAGAGGGAATCGACAGGATGTGGCTGATACATCTAGGATCCGTGAATTCTGGAGGATTCGTGAATTCTTGAGGATGAATCCTCCAGAATTCACCGGTTCGAGTGTCACTGAGGATCCACAAAACTATATGGAGGAGTTGTAGAAATTATTTGAGATAATGCATGTTGCAGATGCTGAGCATGTGGAACTAGATACATACCAACTTAAGGGTGTTGCTAGAGTCTGGTACAATCAATGGTAGAAGAGTAGAGCCGAGGGTGCACCAATTGTGAGCTGAGCTATGTTTGAAGAGGCCTCCATGGGGTGTTTCTTTCCCTATGATTTGAGAGAGGCAAAGGTAAGAGATTTCCTCACTCTTAAGCAGAAATCCATGACTATGCGTGAGTACAACCTCAAGTTCATTCAATTGTCCCGTTATGCTTGATGAGTCCGAGATTTGGACTCATTTAGTGCTTTATTTATAATAATTTAGTGTCCTAAAATGTTTATTTTGTGTCAACAACTGATGTAGAACTCCTGATTTTCAGATATATGGATTGAGGAACAAAGCTAGGACAAAAATGGGCAATAGAGCTAACACGAGCGAAAAAGAGAAAGGAAAAACAAGCTTGATGATTGCCGATGCCACTCGGCGGCTCGCCAAGTTTCCACTCTACCGCCTAAAGTTATAGAACGGTGAGGTTGGATGAGGGGTAGTTTCGACGAGCAGCAGTTCCACTCAGTGTGACACCGATCGCATCGGTGATAGAAGATCAGGTCGCCAAAAGTACCAATAGAGATCAAGATAAGTGCTTATGGGCGAGTTGAAAGGAAAAAGGGTGCATCGCGGAATCACTCGGCGATCCCGATCTATCTCGCCTAAAATTACAGTGGTTGGACCTAGAAGAGGTGAAAAATGAAGGTGAGACGAAGGAAAATCGGCTAGTTGTCGAACGGTCGGCGAAGCCCGACTTACCTCGCTGCTTGATCCCAAACAGTCACACATCAGAGTTGCATAAATTGATTTTTTCAAGAGAGTGAAGGCATTCAAATATATGAGGAATAAAAGATTGAGAACAAAAACACCACCATTGTGGATTTCAAGTGATTTTAGCAATGTCTTTCATTGAGATTTTGTAATAAATAAGATTTTAGTTGATTTTAACTTTCGAATTTCATTTACCCAGCTATGGAAAATGTGAAAGGTGTTGATTTTTATCTTTTCTCCATGATTGGCTAAAGCCCTAACCTTGGGGGTTTGATAATGTGACCAATTGTTGCATTTTACTAAATGGGTGTTATCGATTAGCGATTGTTGGTGTTAATCTAAAGAGGGTCTAAATTATTATGGTGGTTTAACTTCATTATTGTATCTTTGGTGTGATATATTTCAGAGTTTTGTGCTTGCTTGAGAGAGAAGTACGGAATGAACTTAGTAATTTGGCATTCTTAGTAGTGGGTCTTGATAGTTTCAACTTGAGAAAGTGAAACTCAAGACCCAACCTTTGTATCTAGCTCGAAAGAGTGGATTTGAGGAGAATGTGGGCTGGTTAGCTTATGGATGGCGTTGAGGTTCGAGAGAACTCAACGGAAATAAAGCAATTGTTTGAGAGAAAGTTGTTTTACTTATAGTCCATTTTACCCGCGATGAATTAGCATTAGCGGTAATGATGTACACCCATTAAGTTGAATTCGATAGTTGGTTAGTCAATCCCCCAAGTGTGTTCTAATTATCTGATCGTTTCTTGTTAATACTTTGAAGTGTGTTGGTAACGACATCCTGAAAATTTGATTATTAAACTCTTAAGTGTGTGTTACTCAGCTGCAAAGGTTATTGTCTTACTTTCGTATTTGAATTCAAAGAAAGCTACTCTCTGTGGGATCGACCTCAACTCAGTTGGTTGGGTTATATACTGACTAACGATCGTTGAGAGTTAGAATTGGATGAAGTATCCTTGAAACGTTAATCAAAATAGTGCCACTGCCAGGATGTAGCATTATTTAGAGTTCTTTGATTGAAGATTTGACTTTTGAATTTGTTGGGTGTAGTTGAATTGGCTTAGGCTGCATTGTGTAGTGTCGGTTGGACTACATAGAAGTAAAACTAAGTGAGGAAGAGGTGAATGGTAGTCAAGCAGGTCATCGCGACGTTATCGATAATGTTTACAACCCATCTCAATCAGGTGAAATGGGTGCAATTTGTATACCACAAGCTGATGGGAATGCAATATTTGAGGTCACTAGCACGACTGTTCATCTCCTCCAAATGAGGGGACTCTATGGAGGGCTAGATCACGGAGACCCGCATGAGCATGTAAGAAATTTTACAGAGGTGTGCAGCCCATTTTCATTCAAGAATGTGTCACAAGAGTCAATCTAGCTTTGGTTATTTCCACTATCTTTAACGGGGGAGGCTAGCAAGTGGTTGGCTGAGTTACCGAACAATTCCATCACATCATGGGAGGAGATGATTATAGCATTCAATGCAAGATTCTTTCCCCCATCAAGGATGATGAAACTTAGAGATGACATTCAAGGTTTCAAGCGATGGGAGGGTGAACCCATCCATTAAAGTGGGTGAGGTTTAAGAAATCTTACTTAACTGCCCAACTCACGGGCAACCAAACGATTTGCTACTCCAATATTTTTACCGGAGTCTTGATTCCGTTAATAAAGGAGTGGCTGATCAATTGGTATGAGAAGGAATAATGTTGCAATCATTTGAGGTTGCTTCATTTCTTCTTGATGACATGACAAAACTAAATCAAGCTTGGTACACTCAAGAGGATCAAGTCTCTCCTTTTTATTTTAGAATGACACAAGAGCAAATTGATAAGGAAAGAGAAGGGGATGAAAACATCAAGAAGATGTTGACCCAAATGGAGCTATTACAAATGCATATGATGGAGAATGTGGAAAAGCCCAAGGGGACAAGTGGAGTGCTTAGAGTTGAGGAGGGTTCTTCCTCTGGTTATTCAAAACTGGGGGAGAATCAAGGTTGGAACTCCAAGAGATACGAGGAGGGTTTCCACCCACGCTATTTACAGCGAGGTGGAAATCAAGGTTGGAACTATCACAAGGGGGAAGAGCAAAGAAGATACTATCAAGATTGGGCTGATCAAAGTGATTATTGGAAAATGGAGGATGACCATGAAGAGGACCACACTCACTAAAATGAGAGCCCAAAGTTGAAAGGGAGTGCAAGTAGTCCCTCGGTGAATGATTTGTTGTCACGCATCCTTGATAAAGTTGAAGGTTCGGATGATTTGTAGAAAGGGATGAAAGATGATTTTTCGTCATTGAAAAAAAAGTTAACTCTCATGTAGATGCAATCAAGATAGTTGAAGGTCAGTTGAGTTTACTTTCAGCACAATTGAAACCAAAAATAACAATAGAAGATGATGATAGACGGCTGACTGTGGTTACTCGTAGTGGAAAGGTAGCAATAGGCGATGTGATAGGCAATGAAGAAGCTCAAACGCATAAGGAAGACAAAGGTGTGGATGAAAAAGAGACACCTATCCATCAAAGCATTGCCAAAGAACCACAAAAAGTTGTGGAGAAACACAATCCAATCCCAAAAGTTATGCAACCTTTACCCAAAATATCTCCTCCATTTCCCCAACGTCTCAAGAAGAAGAATGAGGATGAGAAGTTCAAGATGTTTTTATCGGTGTTCAAGATATTATCAATTAATCTCCCTCTATTGGAAGCATTGTTGGAAATGTCGGGTTATGCCAAATTTATGAATGAGTTAGTCACAAAGAAAATGAGCTTGGATTTTGAGACAATCGAAGTTTCTCATAGATGTAGTGCAATTATGATTAAGGAGCTGATAAAAAAGAGAGAAGATCCCAGTGCGTTCACCATCCCTTGCACCATTGGCATGCTCCAATTTGCTAAAGCCTTATACGATTTGGTAGTAAGCATCAACCTAATGCCATATGCGATCTATAAACAACTTGGGTTGGGTGAACCGAAAGCCACAACAATGAGACTCTTGATGGCGGACCGATCAATTAAACATCCTGTGGGGATACTATATGACATCTTGGTAAAGGTTGACCGATTCATTTTCCTGGCTGATTTTGTCAGTCTCGATTGTGAAATAGATGTTGAAATTCCCATCATTTTGGGAAGACCATTCTTGGCGACCGGGAGAGCATTGGTGGATGTTGAAAGTGGAGAACTGAAGTTTCGGCTGAAAGAAGATGAAGTAACCTTTAATTTTTGTAAGTCAATGAAACACCCAAGTGGTATTCACGTGGTTTCCACTATTGATGTTATTGCTGAGGCGGTGGCTAGTGTGAGCCATTGGATGTGTATGAGTGAACCACTTGAAGTTGTGCTTTCTAACTATGATGAATCCGAAATTCAAGGCTATGAAGAGGTAGTAGCTGCTCTTTCAGGTTTGGGGGGGGGGGTGCATTCAAAGACTCCATTGAAGTTGGACATTGATCTACAAAATCGAGAAAGTCCTCCCCGCTAAACCATCAACAAAAGAACCACCAAAGCTGTAGTTGAAAGTACTTCCCTCCCATCTCCGATATGCTTTCTTGTGGGAAAACAACACCTTACCGGTGATCATTGCAACTGAGTTGCTTGAATGGCAGGTGAAATTGCTCCTTGAGGTGTTGAGAAGACATATCAAAGCTATAGGTTGGACTATCGCTGACATAGAAGGAATTCCTCCGGGCATTTGCACTCACAAAATTCATCATGATAGTGATTGTAAGCCAAGTGTTGAACATCAACAGAGATTGAACCCACCGATGCAAGAGGTGGTGAAGAAGGAGATAATAAAGTGGTTGGACGCAGGTGTGATCTACCCTATTGCGGATAGCAAATGGGTAAGTCTGGTACAATGTGTACCAAAAAAGAGAGGTATCACAGTAGTTCCAAATGAAAAGGGAGAGCTTGTATCTATGAGACCGATGACCGGATGGAGAGTATGCATGGATTACCAGAAGTTTAATTCGTGGACTGAAAAAGATCACTTTCCCATGTCTTTCATGGATCAAATGCTTGATTGACTATCAGAGAGTGGTTCATATTGATTTTTGGATGGGTATTCCGGTTATAAACAAATCTCCATTACTCCGGAAGACCAAGAAAAAACTACCTTCACGTGCCTATATGAAACTTTTTCTTTCAAACGGATGTCATTCGGGTTATGTAATGCTCCGGCAACATTTCAACGTTGCATGTAATCTAATTTTGCTGACATGGTGGAGGATTCAATGGAGGTATTCATGGATGACTTCTTGGTTGTGGGTGAAACTTTTGAAGCATGTTTAGCACACTTAGGACATGTTCTCCAAAGATGTGTGGAGACAAATTTGGTCCTAAATTGGGAAAAATGCCATTTCATGGTTAAGGAAGGCATAGTTCTTGGTCACAAAGTGTCGCAAAAGGGGTCGGAGGTTGATAAATGAAGATTGAAGTAATTGAGAAGTTACCACCACCAATTTTGGTGAAGGGTGTTCGTAGTTTCTTGGGACATGCTGATTTTTACCAGAGGTTCATCAAAGACATCTCAAAGATTGCACATCCTCTATGCAAACTCATGGAGAAGGGGGTGAAATTCCACTGTGAAGATTCTTGCATGGTGGCTTTCAAGTGCTTGAAAGAAAATTTGGTCTCCACCCCGATTATTATTAGTCCAGATTGGTCGGAATCCTTCGAAGTAATGTGTGATGCAAGCGGCATGATATTAGGTGTTGTATTGGGGCAAAAATGCAAAAACTATTTCACCCCATTTACTACGCTAGAAAAACTCTAAATAGTGCTCAACGCAACTATACAGTTACACAACAAGAGTTACTTGCGGTAGTTTATTCGTTTGAAAAGTTTCGGGCATACTTGCTAGGTACTAATGTGGTTGTTCACACTGATCATACTGTATCTGATGGCAAAGAAGGATGCCAAACCAAGATTGATAAGGTGGGTGCTACTATTGCAAGAATTTGACTTTGAAGTTAAAGATAGGAGAGGTTGTGAAAATCAGGTGGCTGACCACTTATCAAGATTGGAAGGTAAGGAAAATGATGAGCTGGAGATCGACTGTCATGACCCAAGAGCACCCCCTAGTCGTAACACCGCGTATTCGACCTTGAAGAGGTCTTATACGAGCCCTTAGCATATCATGAACATTAAAGCATATGAAAAAAATGGAAAATTTAAAACTTTTCTTTACAATCGAAGCCTTTATAAAATAAGAGTATCTATGACACTATGTCTCAAACCATCCATAATATTTGACTTTAAATCTCCTTTTACTACAACTTAGGGACACGACCCTTACATAATATAAAAACATAAAGTAAAGACATAAGTGATCAAGGTGGGTTCGTCCTCGAAACTATGAGGACTCCCCAAGTCTTCATCTTCCAAGCTCCTTAGAAACCCATCTTCCAAGTATAGTACACCACATCTCCAAATCCTACACTTTGTAGAAAAGATAGAAGAAGGGGTTAGCACGAAAACGTACTAAGTATTGAATTCATGCATAAAAACCATTAAAACATGCTAAAAAAGGACATTTAATTGAAACCATGATTTATGCACTTTTGCACGCCATTCTTTAAAAGAGTTGGAGAACATAAGTCATAAACATCTCACATATAGTTCATCAAATACAAGGATAACCACATCACCAAGGCATAATCTTAAAACATAGTCACAATGCACATAACAAGATCACAACATCATCATAGAAAAGCCACATGAGTAACCTTAAGCTTCTACTTGTGCAATGCATAGCTAGGGTCCATAGTCCTACCTACACTAAGTATCACCTTTAGGCCACATTTATCATAAATTCATACTAACACATAAGCAACCCAACATCATATTAGTGAAATGCAAAGGTAAAGTCTCATAACCCTACCAAATGCTAAGTATTATATTTAGATTCCCAATATCATGCATATCTTACATTTGATTCCTTCATAGCCAACTTACATAAGAAGGAGACAGTCATAAACACTAGCTCATATTAAGGAAAGCCAACCATAAATCTAATTCAATGAAAACATGCATTATTCATAATCGTCATAATAAGAATGGAACTAAACCATGACTACTTTAGGAGTATACTTGTGCCATGTAGGAGTGGCATCCCATAATACCCCTCATACTAAGTAAATATCCTAGAAGAATCATTAGTCATAATTCATGCAACATATTCATATCATGCATCTTAGTCATATTTCATATAATTCATTTCATAAGTAAAGAGACATTCATAATCACAATTCATAAGTCTTTATTACATAAGAGAACCTAATCCTAACCTTTCTTAAAGTCCACTTGTGCAATGTATGGGTGAAGTTCCATACCCCCACTCATACTAAGTAGTACATATTAAGAAGTCATGATTAGAGTCCATGATCTTATTATAGCCCATTTCTTTTAACCTTCGGGAGATTTTTCCATAACCGACATAGACCATGTAAGATACATGGAATTCGGTGTTCTACTCCCCACACCGAAAAGAGAGTGTCCTACTTGCCAAGGTAGGAACTAACATAATAGCATGTAGGTGGATCCACTAGCTAAAACCTATGTTGGCACATAGTTGGGAGATATGGAGATTGCTACTAGTAACCCGGACTTGCTAATGTGGAAGGTTTCCATCTCATGAGACATCATAGTGGGGACCTCCCTTCCTTTGTGAAGGAACCCATCTCACTTTCATATCCACTCGGTGCTAAGCACAATTCCTTTTCTAAAGTATCTTTAAGTCTTTACTTAAGCATTAGTTCATAAAGAATACCTTAGGGACTAAAGCCCTCATATATCATAAAACTCAAGGGTTTCTAAGATGAGAATAACCTTTCATCATAGAACCAATAACATGTGAGAATGTATCTTTCACATCATAGTCATATAGTATATATGATAATTTCCTCTTATTCAACATAACAACACATCCATAATCATCTCACAACATTCAAGTTCATAGCATAGTCATATAGTGAATAGACTCATACCTTCACATAGGGGTTATGTGGGTAGGGGTCCTTCCACAATAGTACCTCATACAATTCAACATATAGACCATACCATGTTCAACCTCTCATTCATATTCATAACATATCATTCTTAGTTATATCTTGGGTTGTAAGGAAGAGGGACCTTGTATCAACACTACAATTCATACTAACAAGTAAGCACCTCCACCATAAGTGGATCAAACCATTCATAAAAAGGATACATAGTAAGTAAACATCTCCACCTCAAGTGGATCAACAAATCAATAGAAGACTACTTACCAATTGAAAACCTTCATTCATAGCCATGAAGGCTTTCTTCAAGATTCAACCCTATTTTCATGATATTCATACATCATATAGGATAACATCACAATATAATACTTAATTACATGAAAACATACTAGATTCTCATCCTTCATTCATCATTCAAGACATACAAGGGTTTAGATTTGAGAAAGAAGGGAAATCATGGGTCTTTTGGGAATTTGTTCAAAAACCATAACAATTACATGAATTCATCCACAAACATTCATATATAATCATAATTAACCATTATAGATCAATGGAATCAGTTTTAGAAAGAGACCCACAAATTTGCTTGAAAACCTAGAATTTGGGAAACTTTGAAAACATAGTTGAAAGGGCTTCTTGGTGATAGATAACCAAGAATAAAGAACTCCCATACCTTAGCCTTAGAATCTCATAAATTTCGTGATGAAAAGCTACCATCTTCAAGCCCTAGTTGATCTCCTTCCATGTTCTTCAATGGAGGTTTGAGAGAGAAGACTTTTTGGGAGGGAAAATGAGTTGGGGTTTTATTAGGGTCTTGGAATAATTGATTTAATTGGGTGAGTTTTGGGGTTAAAATGACTTAAATAGGGGTCCTAGGCTTGGTAAAAATGAGATATCCTTAAGTTAAAACAATTGGGAAAAGACCCAATAAGTTACTTGCTGGAAACTGCCGAAATGGCATCAGTGGAGCCTTCACGGACCGTGCTCATCACCATGGCCCGTGAAACGGGTCGTGAAGATTTTTCAGCCTGACAGTGCTTCACTATTTCGGGCATAACTTTTTACTCCAAGATCGGAATTGGGAAAACTCGATGGTGTTGGAAAGAGGACTCAAAGACCTTTAATTCTATAGGTCATGGCACACCTAATTAGTTTTGAGCTAAGAGATATAACCATTTGAAGTTTACCCTATACTTTAAGTCTAATGGAAAGCCCTTCATGTGAGGCTCCACGAGCCGTGGTGCCTCTCGTGGTCATGATAAAGTATCTAGGAAACCTTCCCCTTAACCCCAAAATAACTAAGGCACCACCACGACCCTTCCCATGAGCCGTGAAGTGGATCCAAAACAAGCGGTCAAGTTGACGCGCTACGGGCGTATCACACAGCATACAAAAGACCAATCGGTATGTTTCTGAATCAGCTAGTTTTCGATAAATCTTTCCATCTAGCCGTTGAATTGGAACAAAAGGCATTAATGGCATTGAAAGCTCTAAATATGGACTGGACAAAGACTTCAAAAGAGAGATTAGAGAAATTAAATGAGTTGGAAGAATTTAGGTTCAAGGCTTACAAAAGTTCAACCATTTACAAGGAAAAGATGAAGAAATGGCATGATTCTAAAATACTTAAGAGGGAGTTCAAAGTGGGAGACTGGGTGTTACTATATAACTCTTAACTTAGACTCTTTCCGAGAAAGTTCAAGTCCAAATGGTCAGGGCCATTTAGAGTGACACGCGTGTTTCACAAATGGTGCCATCGAAGTTGAAGGTCAAGAATGACCTGCATTCAAGGTGAATGGGCAACGCTTGAAGTTATACTTTGGCGAATGCCAAGAGATTTTTGTGATTGAGGTGGTGTACCTTGAAGATGCTTGAGAGCATTTCCACATCATGCCCCGATGTTAAATAAGGCGCTTCTTGGGAGGTAACATAAGTGTCTTTCTCAAATAATGTGTGTTGATTTTGCAGGCGCAAGATATTGTGCGAGAAGAGGATGCTATTGGCGGATCGCCGAATCAGTTTAGCGAGCACGATATAGTCTACCTTATGGACTTCAAAAATAGAGCTGAGACACTGGAACATTCGGCAGAAGACCTTTATCACTCGACAAATTGCCGATGTGTTTAGGCGACACAATTTTTCCCGCTCTTCTACTCAATCGCTGATAGCTTAACTCAATGATTGTTTGGCGATGTTACAAGTCTATTATGCAAAGTGCCGACCTGTTCGGAGACCTCCTTCATCTCCACCAATTTGCCCCTTTCTGTGAGTGTCGCACACTGTAACTAAGGGCGATATCCAGACCATTGGGTGCATCGCTGAGGCATTTGATGACTATTTCATTTTCTTGCCAACTGGGAGTTTAGTGAAGATCCTTTGTCACCGTGCTCTTCATGATTACATACTAGAATTTTATCTTTATTTGTTAGTTTTTATTTTTTATTCTTATTTTATTTGTGGGAGTGTCCGTTCTCTACTTACATTGGGGACAATGTTCAATGCTTTTGGTGGGAGTGTGTGCTTGGTCAGTGACAGTGAGCTTCTTTGTGTATGCTTGGACCCTTTCTGAAAAATTTGTGCCACCTCTTGTGTGTTTAATTGTGATTGTTCTTGTACAAATTTGAGTATCGGTTATGATCAATACCGATGACTTGAATGGTGCTCTTAATCGAACAAACATGAATGTGTGGCTACGATGAGGCCAAATGAAGTTACATAGATAATATATGAACTTTTTGCATCTTGTTGTAACTAGCCGGTTATTGAATGAGTCTCTTGTGATGAACATTTCACACTAGAAAAAGTGTGGAGTCTTGTTTGATATTGGTGCCAATGCCTTGTGTGATGAGCTTACCGTGAAACTCGTGTGATGACACCTAGAATTTGCCCCGTTGGTCCGGTTGACTAAGTGATGCAAGCTCTTGAAATGATCTTAGGCAACATTTTTAAAGAGTGAAACAATTTGACATTATACCTCTTTTGTGGCCTACCTTGTGAGTGTGTGAACTTTTCTTGAACACCCTTTGAGCCTTACCTTTTTCTTGGAAGAAACTTGAGCAAATGAGACCTCTCTTTATCCCTTCACCCATAATCCTCATGAATTGTGGTTTGTTTTAATAGCAAACTTAGACCAAAAGCCTAAGTTGGAGGTGTGGTGAAAAGAGAAGGTAAATCAAGAAGTGCAAAGAAGTCCCCCTTGACCCATGGTTTTGAGAAAGATGGAACCCCTCCATACAAAAAAAAGAGAGAGAAATAGAAAAATAAAGAAAAAGTTGTGGAATAAAGTTGTGAAAGTTACAAAACAAATGGGGTGTCCGGTATTCCATGGAAAGGGAATAATGGGGTAAATTGTGAGCATGAATGAGAATGATGAAGAAAAGGAAATGAAGTGTTGTTCACACCACATTTCATGAGGATAGCAACCACTGAGCCTAAATGACCATACCTTTACACTCAGCCCCGTTACAAGCCGTGAAAAGACCTTTTTGATCTTGAATGAGTTGAAACAAGTGTTGATTGGAAAATAAGGGCAAACCTATGTGTGGAGTCATGCATGTGTTCATCTTTGTGAGTGTGAGAGTTGTTTGTGATTCGAGAGCTATAAATTGTTGAACAAATTGTGTGTGAATATGGAATCATCTTTTTGTGAGGGAATTTGAGTACCTTTGTTAAAGTTGAACTTACATTTGAAGCAAGTATTGTGAACTAATGGTAAGTCACAACTTGAATCTTTGAGTGCACAATTGATCCTTGCATAAGTAAGTTGAGTCTTGTTGTGTGCATTCATGATTGAGTCTTGTGTAGCACTGTTTGAAACATCCCTTTTGAACTGCTGAACTTNAGTGCACAATTGATCCTTGCATAAGTAAGTTGAGTCTTGTTGTGTGCATTCATGATTGAGTCTTGTGTAGCACTGTTTGAAACATCCCTTTTAAACTGCTGAACTTGAGTTTTAATTGAGGACAAGCAAAAGTTTAAGTTGGGGGTGTTGATGAGTCCGAGATTTGGACTAATTTAGGGCTTTATTTTTAATGATTTAGTGTCCTAAAATGCTTATTTATTGTCAAAAACTGATATAGAACTCCTGATTTTCAGATATATGGATTGAGGAACAAAGCTAGGACAAAAATGGGAAATAGAGCTAACATGAGCGAAAATGAGAAGGGAAAAACAAGCCTGATGATCGCTGATTCCACTTGGCCACTCGCCAAGTTGCCACTCTACCACCTAAAGTTATAGAATGCTGAGGCTGGATGAGGGGTGGTTATCGCATCGGCAATGGAAGACCAGGTCACCAAAAGTACTCATGGAGATCCAAATAAGTGTTGATGGGTGAGATGAAAGGAAAAAGGGCGCATCGCAGAATCATTCGGCGACCTTGATCTGGCTCGCCTAAAATTACCGTGGTTGGACCTAAAAGAGGTGAAAAATGAAGGCGAGACAAAGGAAAATTGGCGAGTCGCTGAACGGTCGTTGAAGCCATACTTACCTTGCCGATTGATCCCAAACAACCACACATTATACTGGCATAAATTGATTTTTTCAAGAGATAAAAGGTATTAAAAAATGTGAGGAACAAAAGATTGAGAGCAAAAACACCACCATTGTGGATTTCAAGTGGTTTTAGTAAGGTCTTTCATTGAGATTTTGTAATAGAGAAGATTTTAGTTGATTTTAACTTTCAAATTTCATTTACCCAGCTATGGAAAACGTCGTAGGTGTTGATTTTCATCCTTTCCCCATGATTGGCTAAAACCCTAACCTTGGGGGTTTGACAATGCAACCAATTGTTGCATTCTACTAAATGGGTGTTATCATTAGTGATTGTTGGCGTTAATCTGAAGCGGGTCTAAATTATTATGGTGGTTTAACTTTATTATTGCATCTTTGGTGTGATAGATTTAAGAGTTTTGTACTTCCTCAAGAGAGAAGTACGAAACCAATGTAGTATTTTGGCATTCTTAGTAGTGGGTCTTGATGGTTTCAGCTTGAGAAAGTGAAACCCAAGACCCAACCTTTGTATCTTGCTCGATAGAGTGGATTTGGTGAGAAAGTGGGCTGGTTAGCTTTTGGATAGCGTGAGGTTCAAGAGAACTCAACGAAAATAAAGCAATTGTTAAAGAGAAAGTTGTTTTAGTTATAGTCCATTCTAATAATGAATTAGCATTATCAGTAATGATGTACACCCATTAAGTTGAATTCGATAGTTGGTTAGTCAATCCCCCAAGTCTATTCTAATTATCTTATTGTTTCTTGTTAATACTTTGAAGTGTGTTTGTAACGAATCTTGAAAATTTGATTATTAAACTCTTAAGTGTGTGCTACTCAGCTGCAAAGGTTACTATCTTACTTTTGTATTTGGATTCAAAGAAAGCTACTCTCTGTGGGATCGACCCCAACTTAGTTGGTTGGGTTATATGCTGACTAATGATTATTGACACTTAGAATTCGATAAAGTATCCTTGAAACGTTAATCAATGCTCTGGAGATGGTTGCTGATATGAGAAGCTGGATAAACTTATTTGTGGCTGGGTTTTCTTGGCTGTCACGCAAAGAGGGTAAGGTTGCGATGTTGATAGGGGACATGGACATAGCGAGGCTGATTATCTATGTGCAGTAGGTTAAGGTAAAAAAGTTGAGAGATAGGGAAGAGTTCCAAAACAAGAAGGCCAAGACAACACGAAATGAGTCCCAACAGTAGAAGAGCAATGCGAACCGGTCATCTTTTTAGCAAAAGCCAAATGGACCTGCTCCATCATCTGCTAGTGCACCTACAACAAAGAACACATGTGAGTTCAGTGCTAGACTTGCACAATCTCAAGGTAGTGTCGCACAAAGAGGTAATTGGACTCCTGCTTGTGTTGAGTGTGGTAGGAACCACCCAGGAGCGTGTCGTGATGACTCCACTAGTTGCTTCATGTGTGGTCAGAATGGTCACTTTATGAGAGAGTGCCCTAAGAACAGTCAGGGTAGTGGTAATGGGGGCAATAGAGCCCAATCTTCTTCAGTGGCTCCACCAGACCGAGCTGCACCTAGAGGAGCTACTTCAGGGAGGCGGAGAGGCAAACCGTCTGTATTCTATCACCAGTCACCAAGAGCAAGAGAATTCACCTGATGTTGTCACTAGTGTGATGAAAGTCTTTACATTTGATGTATATGCTTTGATTGATACAGATGCGAGTCTATCTCTTGTAACTCCATACATTGCTACGAATTTTGATAGTCTTCCTAAGAAACTTCTTGAGCCCTTCAGTGTTTCAGTACCGGTTGGTGAGTCTGCTCTAGCTTAGAGAGTTTATTGTGATTGTGTCATTTCTGTCAATCACAAAGATACCATGGATGACTTAGTTGAGCTAGATAGGGTGGACTTTGATGTTATTGTATCTATGGACTTGCTTTGCAAAAAAGAAAGAGGAACTTGAGTTAGATATGAATGACTCATTTCCAGATGAGCAGGTATTAGCTGCAACTCTTGATCTTATTCATTGGTTTGCTGACTTTGCTAATTTTCTTGTCAATGATTTGATGCCTGGAGGGGTAACATTTCAGTAGAGAAAGAGGTTCCTACATGATATGTGCAAGTATTTTTGGGATGACCCTTATTTGTACAAGGTGTATGCTGATAACATCATTAGGCGATGTATCCCTGAAGCTGAGATGCTACAGATCTTAGAGGCTTGTCACTCCTCTCAAGTAGATGGTCATCATGGTGCCCGGATAGCCCACAAGGTACTTCAGAATGGGTACTACTGACCTTCAATTTATCAATATGCAATTGATATAGTGAAGAGTTGTGATGTATGCCAGCGGCAAGGAGCTATCTCTCGTTGCCACGAGCTACCAATGACACCCATTCTAGAGGTGGAATTATTTGATGTGGGGAGTTGATTTCATGGGCTCATTTGTGAGTTTCTATTTGCAAAAGTACATACTTGTAGTAGTGGACTATGTATCCAAATGGGTTGAGGCAGTTGCTCTGCCTGAAAATGATGGTAAAAGCGTCGTTGCGTTCCTAAAGAAGAACATAGTTTCACGATTTTGTACACATAGAGTCATTATCAGCAATTGAGGTTCCTATTTCTGCAATAAAGTGTTCAGTACACTTCTGGCTAAATATAGGGTTAAACATCACAAGGTGGCAACACCATATCAGCCGCCGACGAGTGGCCAAGTGGAGGTATCAAATAGGGAGATCGAAGTTATTCTGGCAAAAATGGTGAATGCAACAGGACAAATTGGGAAAGAAAGTTGGATGATGCTCTATTGACATATCATACAACTTTCAAGACACCTATTGATATGTCTCCTTATTAGTTGGTGTTTGGAAAGGCATTTCATTTGCCGGTTGAGCTTGATCATAAGGCACTCTGGGCTTTAAAGAAGTTGAACCTTAGCTGGAGTAAAACTGCAAACCTAAGACTTAATCAGATCAATGAGATGGATGAATTCTGCTTTAGAGATTATGAGAGGTCTACACTGTACAAGGAGAGGATGAAGCTGTATCATGATAAGCATATTGAGAAAATAACCTTCAATCCTGGTGACTTGGTGTTGTTTTTCAACACTAGACTTCGTCTATTTCATGGGAAATTGAGATCCAAATGGTCTGGGTGGTTTAAGGTAACTCATGTATTTCACTCGGGTGCTATTGAGCTTGAGAATAACAAGGCTGAGAGGTTGAAGGCTAATGGTTAGCGAATCAAGGCGTACTTTGAAGTTCCAGAAGAAGTGAAAATAGTGGAGAAACGCAAGTTTGATGAAGTCTGAGTGATCAAGTAACCTACGTCGCACCGCAACGTTAAATTGTGCACTGCGTGGGAGGCAACCCAAGATTGTAAATGTACTAGTTAGTTTACATTTTAGCATTTTTCATTGTTTTTATAGAGTCACTGTGTGTTGGTATATGCAGGAGTGAATTGAACACAAAAGTGAGGAGCTGGGTGCAGGAGGTCCTTCACGGGCAGTCCCACGGGTCGTGGTGCCCTTTAAAGGTCCTTTCATGGCCCATCATACTCAACAACTTCCTAAAGAGGCTACTGGAAATTGCCATGAAGTGGTTCACAGAAGGGTTCATGGTCCGTCAGGTGTTGTACAAACCGTCTAGCCTCTCGTGAACCTCATGTATGTTTTTTTACCCAAGTCTTGTTCAAGGATGCTTCCACGGACCATGGTGCTCTTCACAGTCTGTCGTACGTAATCCAGCAGTATAAGAACCCGACCCGACCTACGCGTAGAGAGAATTTAAATTTAATGTTTTATAAGTCTTCTAAAGTGCCAAGAGTCAGTTTTCTTGCTCTTCCACTTCATCCATAACGGTTCTAAAAGCTATTAAAGGTTTTTCATCATCCATAAGTTCAAAATTCAATAAGGAATCGAAACCCTAAAGTCTGTACTATCAAGCAATTGAAGTGCAATTCCTTCTCTCTTTTTGAGAGGAATTTGTGATCGAATTCGAAGTAAGTTCTTCCATTAACTTGTTATAAGTTTGATCTTATTAATAGGCAAGTTATACATACTTAGTTTGTTCAAATTTGTATATCATTATGTGATAAATTGTTGTTGTGGCTGTTAAATTGGTATGAGTTTATTGAAATTAAGTTAAAAATTTGTAGTTTTTATTCATGGGTATGAATTGTTTGTGTGGGTTTAGTGTTATATGATGATATTATGAGTAAATTGAGTTCATATGGTGTAAAAATAGTATGGCTCTATGAGCTTGACTTGATAAAAGCTGTTTACTGTGAAAATCGATGATTGTATGTATGTGGGTATGCCTCGTAAGAGTGTGATCATGTGCTGATAATGGCTGTAATTCTGAAGGTTTAACTTGGGGGAAAATTTCACTGGCAAATCGTGAAGGATAAGTCCACGATTGGCTTCACGGACAGTGGTGTCAACCACGGGTCGTTAAACCACTTGTAGACAACACATAACAAGAAAGGATACACTGACTAGGCTCACGATGGTCGTCACGGACCGCGGTTCACTCCACAGACCATAAAGCCATCTGTGAGCCATTCTAGTACACTTTACCACTGAACCAGAACACTATTTTTTGCCCACGATGGTCATCACAGACCGTGGTCCACTCCACGGACCATGAAGCCATCTGTATAAAAATAATAATAATAATAATAATAATAAGAATTTTACTTTTAGTTCTGTACGTTTAATTCTGTTTTACATTTTGATTTTGTGGCCCTTCCCAATGATAGATTGTGTGACGACATTCTTAAGGCAAGGCGTCCCGTTGTATGTAGCAGGGGAAGTCTGAATACCCATTAGTGCATCGGTTTATGTGTTTTTATTATTATCTTGATTTCATTGTTTGACCTATCAGGTACTATGGCATCCCGCAGAAAGTTCGTAGACCTACATTCCTCACCACCTCCTTCTCAATCGCAAATTGATAACTTTGAAGAGTCTAGTAGTTCTGAGGTTCAAATCTATACTACAATTGAATAACACTCTTTTCGAACTACTAGAGCACGAGCAGCAAGAGCAATTCTTCAGGACACTCCTTCCCAGTCTGAAGAGGAAGGTAGTGGCTCCGGGGTGGTGAGGCATCTAACATTTGTTTCGGAAGCGGTGAGGGATCTAAGAGAGGTTCTGGTAGCAACTCAGGTAGTGTTGAATAGTCTATTAGCGGGTCTCAGGAGAATGTAGCTGCACCTCAGTCTGAAATAGGAGCAGAAACTGGAATAGGGGCACAGGAAGAACTAGATGCCCAGGAAGAAGATGAAGAGGTCATTACTGAAGCTGCAAGGATTCAATTTGTTCATCTACATGAGGCTGACCCAATGGTGAAACAACAATTAATTGATCGTATCGTTCTATGTGGACTGTGCGCAGGTTTGAGGATTTCCACAAGAATGGGATTGTGTCCAAGACTAACGGCTTTACTGATAGGTAAGTCATAACTGAAGCTAGAGTAGTGACATTTGATATCCGTGCATTCCCAAAAATCTATAGAACTTTCCAGATGCATAAGTTTGAATAGATGAACGACTCTCTTGGGGAATTCTCCCACCACATTACCCGGGAATTCTATGCGTCCTATGCAGCTACCCTGATGAATTTGGCTGCTAACACTGAAACTACAAAGAGAGACCAGAAAACATTTTCCAACATATGAGAACCACTCAACTCAGTTATTGTGAGAAGTGTATCAGTGGATATTTCTGAAGCCATGATTAACAGAATGTTGCATGGTCCTGACTATACAACACCAACTTCAGTGGGCCCATTTGAAGGAAAACATCATGCGGTGACGAGTGAGGCCGAGATGGAGGATCTGATTTCGAGAGAGCGGGCCATGCGCTGGATTGCTGGGTTGATTGCTTCAGAGTGGGAGAATGCAACATGGGTTGTAGGGTCACAAATGCAAATCACTAAGGCATCACTCTCATTCCCAGTTAAGGTTTGGTGGTCTATTATTCGTGCATAGTTGTGGCCTATGAAAAATGATAATACCTTGTCGACGTCCCTTGCATCATTGGTTGCTTGCCTCATGGCTGGCTACCGAGTCAATGTAGGTCGTATCATCACCAAAGAAATGCGGGACAGAGCACTAAATGAGAGAGCTGGATTACCATTTCCCTATCTGATAGGGAAACTTTATCTGCAAGCTAATATTCATCCAAATAAGCTAGTAGACAGATGGCTGGAAGCGACTAAGATCACCGTAACATCTAAAATTAAGGATGTATCAAATCATCTATTTGGAGCTAAATCTACACTGGTGGGATAGTTAGAGATCGTACCTCATGTACCCATCGACATTCCACATGCTGATAGAGGGCCAAAGCAGGGTGAATCTTCAGATTGTACTCAGATTACCCCAGAGCATAGAGCACGATGTGTTTGCCGCGGATATAAAGGTGAAAGATGAGATGCGGAAGGATCTTGCCGTCTTAAAAAACAAGATGGATGGCTTGGAGGTCCATGTCCAGGATCAGTTACAGGCTGGAGGTTCAGTAAGTAGTGACGAGTTCAACACGTAGTTGTCTGAGATGCGAGCTCAAATTGCTAAGCTGGTTGAAAAGCCAGTACATGTGCCCACTTCGGTCCTGCCAGAGTCTTTGATGAACTTGTTCAGTGAGCCACCCACTACTCAATCCCTTGAATACTTTCGGGGTGAACTACCCAAGAGAAAATTCGATAAGAAAAAATACTAAGCCGATGAGTCTACTGAGGAGGGGCCAACAGACCTCTCTAAGAATAAACAGAAACAACAAAAGAACGCATGCAAGGAGTCGAAGAGGAAGGCTAGAGAAGAAGCAACACTTGAGCAACAGAGGAGAGATGCATTATTCATTGGCACTTTTGGCAGTGCCATACCACCTTCCAGTGCTACCGGTCCAGCTGACCTTGTACAGGTTTCTGATAGCGCACCTCTTGATAAGGGTTCTGATGCTGATCTGACTACCAGAGCCTAGTGCACTGTAGGATTTACCCCTCATCACATCCCTGTTTTGTTTTACTTTATTGACTTTGAGGGTAAATTCATTTTTTTGGAGAGGGGTGGTGAGAAACCTGTCATTTTAGCTGTTAAAATGATGGAGGTTGACTCTGTTTTGTGTTCTGATAAAGTGTGTAGTTGTTAGTGTTTGTGAGTGTTTTGATTAATTTGTGAACTCTGTGTGTTGAGTTGTGCATCAACTAAGTTTTGAGCTTTTTGTTTTGTTCGAAATGATAACATGTATGGCCTTAAACTGAAATTTGATTGTTAGGCTCTTTAGATGACATCTTAGGTATTTATGAGTTGACCATTTCTAGTCTTTAACATAAATTGGTGAACTAAGAAACTGGAAAATGTAGTCATGTGTCATGTGTGTGTAAGGTTTGTTTGAAGTCTAATGCTAGGAGCAGAAACTAGAACTTGCCTGAGTAGACTTGCTGGGATCTGAGAATAACTAGATAGGAAAGGATCAGTAGGCTGTTTTTGCTAAGCCCACTAAATGCCCAAAATAGACAACCAAATAAAAAACATACCATTTGAACCTAATTTGAGCCTGGAAACTAACTTTGTTCTTACCGCTTGATATTATATCCTTGGGTCTCCGAAGATACGATGCCACAAATTAGGCCAAAAACCTAAGTTGAGGGTGATTACAGCTCGAGCAGAAAGGAAAAGTAGAAAAAGAAGGTTCACTCAGTCAGCTTGAAAACACAAAGTGAAAAGAACCTGCTTGAACATTAGAAATTAAAAAAAAAAAGAAAAAGGGCAAAGAAAAAGAAAAAAAATGGTTTGGTTGGTGGGATGTACTAAAATGAAAAAGGAGGGAATCGCTCAGAAAAAGTTGTGTGCTAGCGAATGTTTGGAGAGCCAAGGTACTAGTCACTCACAGAACAAAAAATTCTTTCCCTAAATTGAGCCTATGTTACAAGATGATAAAGTCCTATAGTGACCCTATTCCGGTTGTTTGAAAGATAGAGCGTAGAAAGCAAGGGCAAGCCTATAGTCTTTTGTTGCTAGTGTTACGAGTTCTTTGAGAGTGCGAGCATAGAGCTCTAGTCCCAATTATCATGTGTGATGGACTTCTTTGGTGTGAGGACACAATGATTGCATTTTATAGTTAAATTGTGTTGGCTGATAGTACACATGCATAAGCATGGTCGACTGTGAGTAATGGGATGTCATATGTTGATCCTTGCATGCTAGATTAATGGTTTTGGATACAAAGTGTGGTTGAGAAGGCTGCTGCATGTTAGTATAGTATCTGTGGGGTTTTTAAGTGTCAAATGTTTATCTTTATCATCACTTGAGGACAAGTAATGGTTCTAAGTTGAGGGTGTTGATGTGCCATGATATCTTAGCACATTTGATGCTCAAAACTCAGGATTATTTCGACAATCGAGTGTATTTATGTGGATGTGATGTGTTTTGTGATGTTTGTACAAGTAAAACACTTGGATGTGGAAAATAGAAAAAAAGGAATCTGATGATGACCAAATGCCCAACTAAAGACCACATAGCCTTTGACGGACCGTGGCCCTCATGACGGATCGTGTAAGAGCCCGTGGTTGCTGGTCAATATGCAGACCTTGAAAAGATGAGCTTGAGCAGTGCTAGGGAAGGACCTTGGACTCCCTGGCAGATCGTGATCCTTTTGACGAGCTGGGATGTTGCTCGTAGAGTTGAACCAGTGCTCAGGCCTCGAGGAGCAAAAAAGGGGTTTGACCAAGTGAAGACCACGCACACCCAGATGGACCGTGGTCTTTATAACGGTCCGTGGTGCATTTCCAGTACTCAGGCTTTGACCAACAAATTTTTTGACAGCCAAGTAAAGATCACGAAGGGCTTCACAGACCGTGAAGCCCTTGACGGGTCATCAAACTGGCCGTGGGAAGCTGCGACAGTTCAGTCCTACTTCGAGTAGGACTCTTTTTAGACATTTTATTTGAATTAATTAGGTGTTTTTTTTTTTTGGTTTTATCTCGTTATATTTAGAAGGAGAGACTAAGTTTGAAATATTCTTGACGTTGATTTTTATCGATTAATATTAAATCGATCTTTGGAGTTGGATTTTGCTTTTCTGAATATCAAGCATTCATTTAATTTGCAGATTTTTGAAACTAATCTTCCTTAATGTTTTCGTTACCAATCTTTGTTTGTTTAGTGGAAATCATGAGTAGCTAAACTCCACAACTAGGGTTGTTGGAACAATGACAGTAGTCTAAACATGTATTTGTAAAACGAGTAGAAGGTGAATTGTATTTGCAATATTTAACTAAACTTTCGTTATTCATTTGTTCTAATGAGTGCACACAATAGAGTCAACCTATATCTATCAATTGTCCAGAAAAATGAGATAGTTGGGAAAAAGTGAAGTTAGCATGATAACATCATTGTAAGTGAGGGTAGAATTTGTTAACACTCAAGGATCGAGAGGAATTGAGTGAAAATTATCCAACTAGACTGAGAAATGTTAGACATAGTCAACTCGCCTATAATTTGTGAAGACTAAATTACCTGAAACTCATTTATGGATGAACACTAGATGTAACGTCAAGTGCCTCGAAGGGTGCCATGTCAATGCTGGAGTGGTAACTGTTATTATAGTAGAACTCACACAAAGATAGGAACTTATCCCAATGCCCTCCAAAGTCAATCACACATGCCCTCAACATGTCCTCTAACACTTGAATAGTTCTCTTTGACTGCCCGTCCGTCTGTGGATGGAAAGTTGTACTAAAAGTGATTTGAGTGCCCAACTCCTCATGCAATTTTCCCCAAAACTTGGATGTGAACTGCGTAGCACGGTCCAAGATGATGGAAAGGGGCACCCCATGCAGCCTCACTATCTCCTTCACATAAATCTTAGCCAACTGCTGAGCATTATAGTTTACTCTGACTGGAATGAAGTAGGCTGACTTAGTCAGACTGTCAACCACCACCCAAATGGAATCAAACTTCCCTAAGGTCTTGGGAAGACTAACCATAAAATCCATAGCTATCTTTTCCCACTTCCATTCAGGAATTGGCATTCGTTAAAGCAAACCTATAGTCCTTTGGTGGTCACCTGCTGACAGTTTTAACACTTAGCCACAAACTCAACTATGTCTTTCTTCATGCCAGGCCACTAATAAAGTCGTTTTAAATCTCGATACATCTTGGTCAAACCCGGATGAATAGAATACCACGAACCATGGGATTCTGTCAACATCTTCTAAATCAAGTCATTCACTCGGAGAACACAAATTCTTCCTTAAAACTGAGCACACGACCCGCATAAAAAGCCTTGCCAGACACAGTCTTCTTTCTGTGCTCATTCAAATGCTCATCCTCAAGCTCCTTGGCATTGATCTCCTCATTGAATGTAGTCCTAAACTCAATGCATGCTAACACCCTACCTTTCTCTGAGATGCCCAACTGCATGAACTTAGACTACAAGGTTTGAATCTCCTTAGCCAAAGGTCACTTTGAAACACCCAAGCAAGCTAGTCTACCCATACTTACCGTCTTCCAGCTTAATGTGTCTGCCACCACGTTAGCCTTACCCGGATGATACTGGATGGTAACATCATAGTCCTTGGGTAACTCCATCCACCTCCGCTATCTCAGATTCAAGTCTTTCTGAGTAAATACATGTTGTAGACTACGATGATCAGTAACACCTTACACTTGACACCATAAAGGTAATGCCATAAGATCTTGAGAGCAAACACTACCGATACCAACTCCAAGTCATGCGTCAGGTAGTTCCTCTCATGCACCTTCAGCTGTCTCGAGGCATAATCTATGATATTTCTTTCCTGCATCAACACAGGACCCAAGCCCGAATATAAAACATCAGAACAAACAATGAAATCTTTACCTTCAACCGCTAGTGTCAGAATAGGTGCTGTGGTCATAAGAGTCTTAAGCTTCTGGAAGATCTCTTCACATTTGTCAGTCCACTCGAAAGGCACCTCCTTTTGGGTCACTCTTGTTAAATGTGTGGCGATAGAAGCAATTTTTTTTACAAACCATCAGTAGTAGCTGGCGAGCCCCACAAAACTCCTAACTTTAGTCACAGAGCTAGGAAGGACCCACTTCTTGACTACATCGATCTTTTTGGGATCTACCATTACCCCTTCCTTTGAAACTACATGCCCTAAAAAGGCAACTGAAGCCAACCAAAACTCACACTTGGAAAATTTTGCATACAACTTTTGTTTTCCAAGGACACCCAAAACAATGCGGAGTTGGTCGACATGCTTTTTCCTTACTCTTTGAGTAAACCAAAATGTCATCAATAAAGACGATAAGAAATGAATCGAGGAATGGTTTGAACACACAATTCATTAAACTCATGAAGACTGCATGCACATTGGTCAACCCAAGCGACATCACTAAGAACTCATAGTGCCCATAGCGGGTCTTGAATGCCGTTTTGGGTACATCCTCAAGCCTAATCTTTAACTGATGGTAACCAGATCTTAGGTTAATTTTAGAGAAAATTGATGCACCCAACAACTGGTAAAAGAGATCATCTATCCGAGACAATAGATACTTATTTCGAATGGTGACCCTATTCAACTGTCGATACTCTATGAAAATCCTCATACTACCATATTTCTTCTTAACAAACAAGATAGGAGCACCCAACGGGGAAACACTAGGATGGATGAAACCTTTATCAAGAAGCTTTTGGATTTGAGCTTTAAGCTCTTTCAATTCTGCTGAAGCCATGCGATAAGAAGGAATGGAGATGGGGCGAGTGCCTGGCTCCAAGTCAATGTAGATATCGACATTCCTTTTCTTTGGCATACAAGACAAATTGGTAAGAAACACTTCCTTGAATTCATACACTACAAGAATAAACTCAATAGAGAGAGACTCAACATCAACATCCTGAATATGTACCAAATATGCCAAACACCCCTGCCTGACCAGTTTCCTAGCCCAAACAAAAGATATGCCCTTTGCTAGCTTATGCTTGTACACCCCTTCCCACTCTAACTTTTCCCTACCCGGGATCTCTAGATTCACAGATTTAGCATTACAATTAAGCACATCATAGTATGGGGACAACCAAGTCATGCCTAATATTATATCAAAGTTAGTCATATCTAGAATAACCAAATCAGCCCAAGTCTGAAAACCCATAAACAGGATAGAACAAGAATGATAGACATGGGTGACTATGATAGACTCTCCAACTAGGGTAGAAACATGGATGGGGGCATCAAGCACATCACAAACCGCATCAAATCCCAAGGCAAAGTGAACTGACACATATGAATAAGTGGAACCCAGATCGAAAAAAATAGTAGCCATTCGGTCACAAACAAAAATAGTACATGTGATCACTGCATCAGACGGCTCAACCTCGATCTTTCTCGGAAAGGCATAAAACTAAGCCCTGTCATCTTGACGGGCAACCTTCTTGCCTGGTTCTACTGCTTCTCTACCTGCATAACCATTTCCCCGGCCTTGCTGATTTCTTCCTCGCCAACCTTGTGGATATCCTCTGCCATTACTACCGCTGCCCGTTGGTACCACTACTATGGTCTACTGCAACACGGTTTTAGACATGCGCAGATGGGGACAATCTATCCTCACATGTCCAAATTCTCTATAATGGTAACATATGCGGTCAAAAGATGGCCTGTTGCCAAATGCAGATGCGACTCCCTGACTATCCTGAATGGCATTCGCTATGGAGTTCCCGAGAAACCACCTGTAGAAGCGGGCATTGCTGACTGAATTGGCCAGGCTGCAACCGTCGGCCTACCTAAACCTATGGAGTAGGAACCATGAAAGTTACCTGTGTTCTTGGGCTTCTTAGCTAAAGCCTTGGCCTACCCATCACGTCGAACTCCTTCCACTTTATTTACAAAGTTTGTCACCTCATTAAAACTTTTACCTACATAGGTCATGGGAAAAGACAATACATGTAACTCAATGTTCAATTCCTTTACCAATAGATGAATCCTCTCCTCCTCTGTAGTCATCAACTGTGTGGTATATCTAGACAAGGCATGAAACTTCACCTCATAAGCAGCTATAGTCATACCACCCTTCTCCAAAGCCATGAAGTCATCCTTCATTCGATCCCTCCAAGTCCGGGGCACATACTTCTCCAGAAACAAAGCATGGAACTGCATCCACGTGAGTGGAGGCAAGACTGGAGATCTGCATTCCATATAGGCCCTCCACCACTTCTTAGCCTCATCGTGAAGCTAGAAGGTTAGGAATTCTACTCCATGCTGATGTACAATGCCTAACTTGTGAATCCTCTCATAGCAAGCGAGAATGAACTCATAGGCATCCTCACTCTCAAAACCATGGAATAGAGGCGGCTTCAGCTTCAAAAACTTAGTCAACATCTCATGCTCGGTACCAGTCATTACAGGACCCAATAGGGGATGAAAGAAGGCATCAGTCCCTAATACTGCATCCATCCTGGGAACAATAGCGGCAATGGGGCAGTTGACCGGAGGTTGAGTCGCTTGTATTGTAGGAAGGACTCCAGGGCTGACCAACCCATTCAGAAAATTCATGATATATTGTGCTATCACTGGGTCTAAGGGAGGAAAACCTGTAGTCTAAGCTTATGCACCCTACTCTGGTCCAACATCCTCCTCGTCTTTGACGTCCACATTCTCTTCTACCTCTTCTTGGGGTGCAGGAGGGCCCACCCTGGCAGGTTCTACCCTTCGCCGGCCTCTGCCCCTTCCTCTTACTGTACCCTGCCTAGACTATGGCCTCTTGTTGCGAGGTCCTCTGCTGGCTCATTGATTGGAACTATGGGCCTGATGTCATTATATCGCATGTTAACCATCTGTGGAAATAATAGGGATAGAGATTAGATACCAATTGGAATCAAGTTATAGCACAACATGGAGAAGAGATTAGAGAAATTTCCTAAATTTTTTTAGCCACTCTAAGAAAAATACAGACGTGTATGCAACGTTTCGTAAGATTCTACTAGACTCATTTTGGAACAATGAGATCAATGAATCTAGGGCTCTGATACCAACTTTTTCATTTCCCCTTGCATGCTCGTACATTCTATGTACTGACGCCATTTGCCTGCATATTTTATGATACAAATACAGTTAAATAGAATCATTAACTAACGCTTCGTTGATCCAGTTGAGTTCCAGAGTTGTTTGGTAAGCCTCCTTGTTCTCGGAGGATCCCTTATTTATTTTAAGTTATGTCAGTTTTGTTAGGATGATTGAGAGTTTTGTCCCAACATCCCTTATAGTATTAGAGGATTCATAGATAGACAGTAGTTACTGAGTCTTTTCATTTTAATTGTTTATGTTGAGACTTGAGTTGCCTCTTTAGCCAGTTGAATGTTTCTTTTAAAACATTCTGAGTTTATAATTGAATTTATGTTTTGAGATTATTCCATGTTAAGGAAGTCTTCCGTTGAGAGTTGAGCTAGGATAAGGGTTCGTTTGGGGCCAACAATGGTTCGCGAGTGTTAATCGCAGCCATGGTGTAGGCTCGGGGTGTGACAAACTTGGTATCAAAACACAGATTTCAACAGTCGTAGGGTGTCTATGAAGTTGTATCTATAGAGTCCTAGTTATCGGTGTGAAGCGCACCACATGTATAATTAGGAGGCTGCTACATTTAGGAACTATCTCATTTCTTTCATACTCTTTTCGTGCAATAGATTTATCTGTATAAAGTTTCTTTCTAATTCGTGCTTGCACGTATATTTTAGATCATGCCTCCAGGAAGAGCTCTCCGAGGTAATCCCGCTAGAAGGAATGCTTATCCTCAGTGTCAAGGGGTTCCTATTGCACCTGAAGTGCAACCCCAAGGAGAGGTCACTAATGCTGAGTTTCGGAATTCTATCCAAGTGTTGAGTCAAGTGGTGACCAACCAAGCTGGGCAACAAATAGGGAATCGGGATGTGTTTGATACGTTCTGATAAATTTTAAGGATGAATACTCCAGACTTCACTGGTTCAAGTATATTTGATGATCTAGAGAAATTTATGGAGGAGTTCCATAAAGTGTTTGAAGTGATGCATGTTTCTAATGTTGAGCAGGTGGAACTAGCTGCATATCAACTGAAGGGTGTTGCTAGATTGTGGTTCGATCAATGGATGATGGGTAGAGCTGAGGGTGCACCAATTTTGAGGAAGCTGTGTTCGAGGAGGCATTCTTGGGGCGTTTCTCTTCCCGTGAACTGAGAGAGGACAAGGTAAGGGAATTTCTCACTCTTAAGTAAGAATCCATGAGTGTGCATGAGTACAACCTTAAGTTCACCCAACAGTCCCATTATGCTCCGGAGATGGTTACTAATATGAGGAGTAGGATGAGTTTGTTGGTTTCTGGGTTGTCTCATCTGTCAAGTAAGGAAGGCAATGGAGCTATGCTGATAAGAGATATTAACATAGCAAGGTTGATGATCCATGTGCAACAGGTTGAAGAAGATAAGTTGAGAGATAGAGAAGAGTTCGAAAGCAAGAAAGCTAAGACTACAAGAAATGACTTTGGCAGAAGAAGAGTAATGCGAACTAGTCATATTTCCAATAATAGCAAAATGGACCTGCTTCATCATCTACTAGTGCATCTGCACTGAGGAACAGAGGTGAGTTCAAGAATTAAAGTTCATAGATTTTCAGAGCTAGACCTGCACAATCTCAAGGTAGTGTGGCACAAGGAGGTAATGGGACTCCTGCATGTGCTAAGTGTTGTAGGAACCACTTAATAGTGTGTCGTGATGGCTCCACTAGTTGCTTCAAGTGTGGTGAAAATGGTCACTTTATGAGTGAGTTCCCTAACAACAGGCAGAGAGAAGGTAATGGGGGCAATAGAGCCCAATCTTATTCTCCGGCTCCGCCAGACAGGCCTTCACCTAGAGGAGCTACTTTAGGGACATGTAGAGGAGCAAATCTTCTTTATGTTATCACAATTTGCTAAGAGCAAGAGAATTTGGCCAGATGTTGTCACTGGTATGATCAAAGTCTTTACTTTTGATGTATATGCATTGTTAGATCCAGGAGCGAGTCTATCTTTTGTGACTCCTTATATTGATATGAATTTTGCTATTCTTCTTGAGCAACTTCTTGAGACCTTTAGTGTTTCTACACCTCTTGGTGAGTCTATTCTAGCTGAGAGGGTTATCATGATTGTACCATTTCCATCAATCACAAGGACACCTTGGCTGACTTAGTCGAGTTAGACATGGTATATTTTGATGTTATTCTAGGTATGGACTAGCTTCATGCCTGTTATGCCTTAGTTGATTGTAGAACTCGAGTAGTTAAGTTCCAGTTTTCTAATGAACCACTTATTAAGTGGAGGAGTAGTTCAGCAGTGTCGAAGGGTTGTTTTATTTCGTACCTTAAGGTGAGAAAGTTAGTTTCCTAGGGGTGTGTCTATCACTTAGTCTGAGTTAGTGACTGTAGTGTTGAGACACCACTTAAGTCAATTCCAGTTGTGAGTGAGTTTCCAGAGGTCTTTCCAGATGATCTTCAAGGAGTCCCTCCTAAGAGAGAAATAGACTTCAGTATAGATATTATTCCTGATACCCATCGTAACTCTATTCCGCTATATAGAATGGCTCCAGCTGAGTTAAAAAAGTTAAAAGAGTAGTTGAAAGATCTTCGTGAGAAAGTTTTCATTGGACCAAGTGTCTCACCTTAGGGCGGTCCAGTCTTATTATGAGGAAGAAAGATGGTTCTCTTGGAATGTGTGTAGATTACTGTCAGTTGAATAAGGTCACTATCAAGAATAAGTATTCTTTTACAAAAATTGATGATCTTTTTGATCATTTTTATGATGTCACTTGTTTTTCTAAGATAGACCTCAGATCAGGCTATCATCTATTGAGAGTAAGGGAAAGTGACATCCCTCAGACAACATTTAGGACCCTCTAAGGTCATTATGTGTTTTTGGTCATGTCATTTCCTTTGACTAATGCTTTTGCAACGTTCACGGACCTTATGAACTGAGTGTTTAAGCCCTTTCTTGATATGTTTGTTATCATATTCATTGATGACATTCTAATCTACTCGAGGAATAAAGAAGATCATGCTAGTCATCTCGGAGTAGTTCTATAAACTCTAAAGGATAGAGATTTGTATGCTAAATTTTGTAAGTGTGAATTTTGGTTTGAGTATGTGGCATTCTTAGGCCACAATGTTTCTAGTGATGGGATTCGAGCTGACACTCAGAAAATAGAGGTAGTGCAAAACTGGCCTAAACCCACATCTTCAACTGATATTAGGAGTTTCTTGGGGTTTGATGGATATTATTGAATGTTCGTCAAGGGGTGCTCATCTATTTCATCCCTTTTGACAACGTTGACTCAGAAGGTAACAATGTTTCAATGGTCTGTAGCTTGTGAGAAAAGTTTTTAGGAATTTAAAACTAGGTTGACCACTTCCCCGGTGTTGACCTTACTAGAAGGTACCAAGGCTTTGTTGTACTGTTATGCGTCAGAGCTGGACTGGGTTGTGTATTAATACATAATGGCAAGGTTATAGCTTATGCCTCTAGACAACTTAAGGTTCATGAGAATAATTACCCAACCCATGATCTCTAGACTAGGCTGATGTAGTGTTCTCTTTGAAAATATGGCGTCACTATCTTTATGCTGTTCATTTTGATGTGTTCACCGATCACAAGAGTCTTCAGTATTTATTCAGTCAGAAAGAGCTTAATCTCAGAAAGATGATGTGGTTGGAGTTACTCAAGGATTATGACATGAGTATTCTATATCACCCAAGTAAAGCTAATGTAGTTGCTAGTGCTTTGATCAGGTTTTCTATGGGTAGTACTTCCCATATTGAAGAAGAAAAGAAATAGATAGCAAAATATGTGCACAGACTTGCACGATTGGGGATCTGATTAATGGATTCCAATGAAGGTGGAGTAGTGGTGAGGAATGGGGCCGAATCATCATTAGTGTCTGAGGTGAAACAGAAACAAGACCAAGACCCTATTTTGCTTGAATTGAAGGCAAATGTTCATAAGTAGAAAGTGATGTCTTTTGAACTAGGTGGAGATTGTGTAATGTGGTATCAAGGTAGATTGTGTGTACCAAGGGTGGATGAACTCCAAGAGAGGATCATGGAGGAAGCTCATAGCTCCAGATATTCTATCCATCCAAGCTCCACAAAGATGTATCATGACTTGGAAAACAGTCTATTGGTGGAGTAGTATGAAGATGTGTATTGCTGAGTTCGTTGCTAAATGACTGAATTGTCGAAAAGTAATGGTAGAGAGCCAAAGGCCAAGTGGTATGTCTCATAATACAGATATTCCTGAATGGAAGTGAAAGATGATCAGTATGGATTTTATTACTGGTTTTCTGCGGTCTCGCAGGCAATATGATTCTATTTGGTTTATTCTAGACTCAAATGACTAAATCAACCCACTTTTTGCCGGTGAAGACTACTAATTCAGCAGAGGATTATGCCAAGTTATGTATTCAAGAAGTGGGTTGATTTAGTCATGTGTCAATTATTTCAGATAAATGTGCACAATTCACCACACAATTTTGAAAGTCTTTCCAGAAAGATTTGGGTTATAAGGTGAACCTTAGTACTACTTTTCATCTCCAGACTATTGGTCAAGCAGAGGGTACAATTTTAACTTTAGAGTATATGTTGAGGGCGTGTGTGATTGATTTCAAGTGTAATTGAGATGATCAATTACCTTTCATCGAGTTTGCTTACAACAACAGTTACCTTTCTAGCATTCAAATGGCTCCCTATGAGGATCTTTATGGGAGAAGATATAGATCTCCTATCGGATGGTTTGAGGTTGGTGAGGCTGGATTGATAGGACCACGCATGGTTCATCAAGCTATGGAGAAAGTGAAGATTATTTAAGAGAGGTTGAAAACAACACAAAGTCGTCAGAAATCCTATATTGATGTTAGGAGAAGAGCCTTAGAGTTTGAGGTGGATGATTGCGTTTATTTGAAAGTCTCACCCATGAAGGGTGTTATGAGGTTTGGCAAGAAGGGGAATCTTAGTCCCCGATATATTAGTCCTTACAGAATATCCAAGAGGATCCACAATGTAGCTTCTGAGTTGGAGCTACCGCAAGAATTAGCAGCAGTCCAGTGTTTCACATTTCAATGTTTAAAAAGTGTATGGGTAACCCTTCACTTAATATACCGACAGAAGATATAGGTATTAAGGACAACCTATCTTATGAGGAGATTCCCATTCAAATTTTTGATCGTTAGGTTCACAAATTGAGAACCAAGGAGGTAGCATCAGTCAAGGTCCTATGGAGGAATCAACTGGTTAGGGAAGCTACATGGGAGGCTGAGGAAGATATGAATAAGAGATACCCACATCTCTTTGCTCCTGGAGAAACTCCAAATCAAGGTACTAATTCTTTACTTAGTACTCTTTAAGTTGATGTGATGTGTTTTATATTGTATGTTGGGTGTTTGAGCTGAATGTTAAATGTTACACCTTAGTTCTACTTTAGAGTGATCTCATTCAAGGATGAATGTTCCCAAGGGGGAGATATAGTAACATCCCGCTTAATAAAGAGCTAAAAATAGAAGGAACTAAATTGGAAAGAGTAAATTCTGAAATTTTACAAGTTAAGATTAAGTTGTGAATTTTGGATCAACTTCAAACGACAATAACTTTCAGTAGAAAATGAGTTAGGTGGCCCATACGATATAAAATGAAAAGTCTTGGAGTCCTCTTTCCAAAGGTAGCGAGTTTGCTAAATTTCAAGCTTGTATGATGGAGATATACCTGTTTGAAGTTAGGTTGTCCAGTTAAGGAAAGTTACCCAAAAATATGATGGGTATTTTGTTCTTTTCCTTACCCAATCAGATTAAAACGAATTTGGTATTATTTTGGGGTTAGATCTGATTTAGGTCAGTTTTCATAAATCAAAATACGCTTAGGGTTTTGAGAGGAGTTCTAGAAAAGGAGAAAATGAGAAAAGTTCAAGGCTTTCGTCAAGATTCTTGAGTTTTGTTGTGGATTTTCGCCAAGGATTCGATCCTAAGAGGTATGTGAGTTCTCATAGTGTTGGATTCATTCACTCACACACCAATCATGTTATTTTTAAATGCAAATTTTGTTCTTGAAGTTGAAGGATTTGTGTTCTTGAAATCCCATTCGTAATCTAGATTGTTGGGATTTTTGATGAATTCTTGAGATGAAAGTTAGTGATTTGAGGGTTGTTTTGAGTAGATTATCATGTACTTATGTTGGGTATTCTAATCCAAGTGAGTGGGGAAGAAACCATTCGTTTCTAGGCAAGTTAGGGTCAGAAAAAGGAAAAAGAAATTCGTCGTGGTTTTAGGGCAGTGGCTTGCGCGCCGCCCCATTTATGCACCAGCAGAGGAGTCCTATAGTACAAGGGCTGGCACCCGACACCACTCAGTGCGCCAAGATCGCTTGCCCCCACACCTTTTCCGTCGTTTAGCCCATCTGAGTTCCTTCAATGGGTACCCTTACTCTCCCTTTATTCTAACTACTCTGAACTACTTCTAAACATCTAGAAATCATTTATACCATGAATCATAACCTTGAATTCATAATTTAAATTCAAGGTAGAGCTATGAGTAGAGTCTTTAGAGTTCTTTCGAGTCTTTTGAGATGTTTTTTGCAAACCTTTTAAACTTGTTTTAATACTTGAAAATTTGAGTTTGAGGAAGAGTAAAGTTGAGTTCATTTTATTTAAAATGATATGTTGGAACTAAGTATTCCTAAGAGTAAATGTTTTTACATTTAAGATAAGAGGAAACACCGATTGCCAAAAGAGTTCATGAGGAGTTTTGAGTATAATCTCTTTTAAGAAAAAATCTTTTGAGTTATAATCTGAAAGTTGAGGAAGAGGAAATGTTTTTCTTTAAAAACATATGAGATAAGTTATATTTTGTGAGTAGTATTGAGCATCGATATGGGGGAGAGTTCATACAACTCACAGCCCCCATAAACCATGTGGCCAACGTGGGTATAAAAGATCATACTTTTTAGATGATTCCTTATTACTTTTAAGCATAGACTAGTGGATCCACTTAGTTAGTAGTCCTATACCCCAGCAAAGTATAGGACAGTGGAAGCGTGGGCAAGACGTTGTATCATCAAATAGCTCATAGTGATTTTTGTCAGTTAGAGAATCTCCCAAACATAGTTTATTTTGTATGTTCGTATTCCAACAAAGCTTATATAATATTTTTAAATACATTGAGTTGTTACCTACAGTTTGAAATGCTTTATATCAACTATACTTTTATTGTTGTCTTATATTGCATAGAGTTGAATACTTCTAAGTTTGAATATCTTTGAGGTGAGTATGTTTCTTTAGTTCCATTTCAAGCTTAGCTTATGTCATGTTTTAGATTTCTTCTTGCATGCTTGTACAATCCATGTACTGACACCATTTGGCCTGCATATTTTATGATGCCGATACATGTAACCATGATTATCAACCATCGCTTCGTTGATCTAGTTGAGATCCAGAGTTGTTTGGTGAGCCTCCTTGCTTCTAGAGGATCCCTTATTTATTTTAAGTTATGCCAGGTTTGTTAGGATGATCGCGAGTTTTGCCCCGACATCCCTCATAGTATTAGAGGCTTCATATATATATAGATAGTAGTTCATGCGTCTTTTCATTTTCAGTTGTTTATGTTGAGACTTGAGTTGCCTCTTTGGCCAGTTGAATGTTTCCTTTAAAACATTCTGTATTTATCTTTTGAGATTATTCCATGTTAGGTAAGTCTTCCGCTGAGAGTTGAGTTAGACCAAGGATTCGGTTGGAGCCACCAATGGTTCTCGAGTGCCAGTCGCGTCCAGGGTGTAGGCTCGGGGCATGACAACCTTGGGTCGTGACATCAATGCACACAAGCAATATCGCACTACATGGAAGAGACAAGAATTCACACAATTCAAGTCCACTTTCATGCTATCAATTATTTCATCAATCAATCAAAAAGGGTTACAACAAGGCAATTCACAAACGTCATGATCATCACATAGACTTTTCATTTCAACCCATTTTTATCCGTTTAAAGTTATCAAGTGGACAACTAACCCTTTACCTCATTCCCATTACTCCAATAACACAAGCAGCGAAGGGAATATACAAATTCTACAAGAATACAAGGTTAAAGAGATTACTTGCCTGAAATCAATCACTAATCACTCCAAGTGTTGAGTCTTCCCCCTTCGAATTACTTCTAAAGCCACACAATCTATATAAAATCAAGTATTCATAATCACTTTCTGAAAAACCACAATATCCACATAAATTCTCTTGAAAAGTGGCTCAATAAATATAAAATCTAATTTTGAAAATACTGTTTGAATCTGAAACTTAGGACTTGAAAATGATGTTCAAGGATTTAGAATCTAATTAGTAAAAACCATTTCGAGAAAGAGATCAAAACCACTTTAAATACACCATTTTAGATCAAAACTCAAGTTCTTAAAAAACTTTTCCATTTTCCAACTCAAATTTCAAATTATGATGTTAGGATCCATAAATAGTCAAAGGGAAATGAAGTTTAAATATCATAAAATCATACCCAACTCATTTAGCACAAGAACACCTTTTTAAAATCAATACCAAGGGTTCCCCAAACTCAAAAATAAAAAAATGGCAGGCAAAGCTCTATCATGTCGCAAAAGAAAACTTAGGTTCGCAAAAGTGAACCCTGCGAGTGGGGACCTTTGATTTCGTGAACCAATGTTCTCCTTTGCGAACATCAGGACCACGACCCATGTTTTGCTTTAGTAAACCCCACCTAACTAAGACCATTTGCTTTTGGGACTTATGTCTCAATTTTGTGAACCTAGCGATCGTGAAGCACCTTTCGTGAACGTGAATAACATCACTACCAAAAAACCAGCCAAGTCTCAAAAATTGAAAGGACCCTCGAAATACGTTCAGAACCCCGTAAACTCAAACCAGCAATGCTAATCAATATTACCCGATGTTCTAGACTGAATGGAACCGTCAAAACAAGAATCTAAGGTCTTCTTGACCCGACATCATTGAAAATCACAAGTAACTAACTGAAAACAACAAGAAAATAACTGAACACCTAAAGGGCTAAAAGAAGCTCGAGACCTCTAAAAAATCTACCAAGACCTAACCTAGGCCTACAATCATCTCCTTAATCCAATAGAGCACTCAAAATTTCAATACGTATAACAGAACCTCGAATTATGAGGAGCTTGACTTAAAGATTAGTCTTTAGCTCTTAGTTAACTTCAATTTGTTGTCTTGTTTTGTTGTCGCCCTATGTTTATTGCAACATTTGTCCTTTTTTTAAGTTGATGTTTTAGGTCTATTTTATATATTTACAATGGTCTAATAAGGAAATAAATTCCACTTCAATGGAAGCATACAAATTAAATGTTTTTAAAAAATATTAATCTTTGTGCAAAAATTAGACAAAGGGATAATGGTGAAAGTAGATTCAGTAATTACTCTAAAACTAAATAGTCAGATCAGACTCACTATTATCACCAAGAAATTCATGAATAAAGTAAGTAATAGATTAGGAAGATCTCTTACTTGTCCAGAGAAGAGAAGTATTAAATTGATATTCAATGATCAAATATAGCCAGCAATATAATCACAATGTACAAGAAGAGAAGACAAAGGATACCTTAAAGAGTAAAAGAAAATTGAAACAAAGATCTTTTTAAAAGGAAAAGACCATTGATCTCATGGAAAACCTATCAAGAACTAGAGAATGTCTAAAGAGGTGTAACTAGTTTAGGAATTGCTATTAATTAGACATAATACATAAATATATTTTTTAACTGCTTGATCTGACATCTATGTCCTCCAACTTTGGGTGTGCACAAGAAGACACGTAAACTAGCATAATATTTAACAAGTACACACATGTGTCCTACGTGACATAATACACATAGGACGCTACGTGGGATACAAAATTGTCATGTCAGATGTCATGCAGGATAAATTGGTTTTAAATGTTCCCTTTTAAATTTAAATGTTCCCTTACAAACAAAAACTAAAACTATGTGGGTCTTTGGTATCATAGAAATATTTCTTTGCAAAATATTTTCTAGAAATATGTTTCTTAGTGTTTGGTGGAAAAATGGAAAAATAATTTTCTATATTATAAATAATTTTACTTGTAGTTCTTGTTTGACTGAATTAATGAATTCATATTTCACCTGACTATAAAGGACATAAGAAATTTAAATTTAAAAAGTTTGATTTGATTGTTTTTGGCTTATATGTTTAACGAATTACATTTAGATTTTTTCCCAGTGAAAATCATATTGAAAAATATTTAACACCGCTAATAATTTTTTATTCAACTTATAAAAATAATTACTTAAAAGTAAAAAATGTGACACAAAATCCAATTTAAATGTTTTTGGATTTTTTTTGTGTGAATTTTGCTCATGTGCTTATCGAGCACTGATAACTCTACAATTCTATTTCATTTGGTGCTGATTTTCATAAATAAATATAAAAGTTAATAAACTTTAATGCTTTTTTCCATTATTAAAAAAGGAAAAGGATAGATGTTGGTACATTTATTATCTGGATTTACATATTCTAAAAAACACATCTTTCTTTCAGAGAAAACAAAAAACAATAATCAATGCAAAGAAGTAAGCAAAAGAGAGTAAAATAAGAGGAATAATGCAAACTATTACATTTGTGATTTAAAATATCTAAAACAAGTCAAAACTTAGTTGTTTTACATGAAATATATGGAATTACCCATTCTATGTAATTAATACAATTAACTGCATGCCTTCTCATGCAATCAATGTAATCTTTTTAGCATAAATTATGCTCCTATAAATTTCAATCAACTCTTCTTCATTTCCTCACAAAAACTAAAATTCTTCCAAAAGAAAAAAATCCTTTTAGGAAAAATGCAACAACAACCACCAACAAGAGGAATAGATGACCAAGGCATCATACCAAATCCTGAAAGAGTTTGGTGTTATCGTTGTATAATTTGCCGCGATGTGTTCACTTCGAGCCAAGGGCTTGCCGGGCACCAACATAAGCACAAATCTGAGGGCACTTGGATAAGAGGTGCTCCTCATGAGAAGTTTTTCTGTTCATCCACTGAACTCCCCGCCCTCTACCTTCAGTTGGGTACACGAAAGTCGACCCCAACGGTGTTACGTGGCCAAGGGCACTTTTACCATCTCCGTACGAGGAATCAAGAGGTGTACGGTCCTCTAAGAAGGCCTGAATGCCCACGGGCAGTTTTGTACGAACCACAGCAAACCATGGTGCTTCAGGTGGCTCCTAATGTTGAAGGTGCACCTATCGCTCCTCTACTTATTCAAGATCAGAACTTGTTTGCCAACCGTCCTAATCAATTGGTTGAGAATACCTATATTGATGATAAGGAGGAGCTTGACTTAGAGATTAGGCTTTAGATCTTAAGTAACTTTAGTTTGTTGTTTGTTTTATTACCATGCTATGTTTGTTTGTTTGTTTTGTTTTGTTGTCGTGTTATGTTTTTTTATTGTTGTCCTTCTATGTTTGTTGAAACATTTATCTTTGATTTAAGTTTCTGATCATTTCGTTCTATGTCTTTACTATGGTCTAATAAGGAATTAAATTTCACCTCAATAGATTCATAGCAAAAGGATAAGAAAACATTATTCTTTGTGAAAGAAACTAGATAGAGAGATAATGATAAAAGTAGATTCACTAATTACTATGAATCATAAAAGCCGAATCAGACTCATTGTTGTCACAAGAAATTGATAAATATAGTAATCAGTTATGATCATTTCATACTTGTCCATAGAAAGAAAAAAAATAACGTTCAATGACCACATATAGTCATTACCATAATCACAATCTACGAGAAGAGAAGAAAACATATGCCTCACAAAGCACAAGTAATATGACGATAGTAGACAAGAAAATTGTAAATAAAAAAGGAGCAAAAGAGGGTAAAAAAAAAGGAATAGAGATATCTTTATCTGAAAAAAGATGAATAACTAAATAAAAAGATCTTTTGATAGCTGTCAAGAACTAGAGGAAGTCTAAAGAGACATAGCAAGTACACAACTCTCTATTATTTAAATTAATCTTTTGATAATTGCTCGTATTTGAAAAAAACATATGTTCTTTCTTCTAATTATTGATTACATACTAAACTCATCAATAACCATCCTTATCCTAATTAGAACCCCTTGCCCCCAAGTAGGTCTTTCCCTTTCCAGAAAATCAAATTAGTCATGGAAGGTAATAATGATAATACAAGCTATGGTGAATGGTGAAAATATGACACACACATCAATATAGAGCAACAAATTGAGTTGCAACAATCTTACATTTTTCACAATCATTTTTATGTGTGCTTAACATTTAGCTAAAAGTGAATATTTCTAGTATATTATCACCTCACATATCTTGATCATAATTGTATTGTCACATTGTTATCCCATATGTTTTGAGATTATTATGAGTTTGATATGTGTATGAAGTACGTTAGATGAATACAATAAAAAATATGAGATATTGGTCTGATATAAGTAAAAGAATTATGATTGGAGCAAGGACAAATTCACTCAATATCCCTGCCTCATGAGACAACAAAGCAAGCCTACAAGCAAGAGATTATTTAGAGTACAGTTGTGATTCTCGTGAAGCAAGAGTTAGCCAAGAAAATTATTCTAGGAAGTTTTGATTAGGTTATTTGATTCCCTAAACATCTAGGTCCATTAAATACCCTAGTAAATGACATCATAAAAGGGACGTTGCATTTTTTGAGGCAAGAAAACTCTTGGAGATAAGATATAGACTTGCCTCACATATTTTCCACTTTCTTCTTAATTTCTATTGCCATGAGTGCTATTATTGAATTTCTTCATACTATTATGACTAGATAAATTTTTATCTAGGGTGTGTGATTAAACCTTCTGAAATATAACTTACATTATGGTTAATATAAATTTGTCATTATGTTTTCTCTACTTGTTCAACAATGTGGTTAACTCTATAAATTGATGAGCCCTTGATTCATTGTGCCTATTTATTATGTATTCTTGAGTGAGGGTAAATTTATGTGATTGTTGAATGACACCTCTATCCAAGTCCGCAATCTTATGCTATAGCCTAATCAATATTTGAGTGGAGAATACTAGTGTGGGCAAGTATTCCTACTTAGAAGGTATTTCTATTATGGCTAAACAATATCCTATATATAACAACGTTTTTGGGTGTATGTCACTTTGCCAGTCTATACCCTGGACGTGGCCTGTACTCATAAACCATTACTAGTCCTCAAGAAAATTCTTGGCCTAGGTAACACTTAGAGAAAAATTAACTCAAGCATATAAAAGCTTAATATTGAAGAAAAACATTTAAAACAATTTATGGAATCTAAAAGTTGTCTGAAAATATTGGATATAAATGATAAAAGTTCAGCAAAATATCTAGAACTTAATACTGAAAGACTTTAAATTTGCCTATCTATGAAGCCTCTACTGTTTAAAGATTGGTGTTGAGACAAGACCCACAACAACCTTAATCAAACTACTAAAGCAATAAAAAGATAGAGTCCTTCAAAAAGCAATGAGGCCTCACCAAAAGCCGTTGAGTAGTGATGTGATCTCAACAAAGCAACTATTGATTATACTGAATACTTGTATCTGTATCATGAAATAATTCAGCGTCAAATGACATCAGTATATGGAATGTACGGTATGTAATAAAGCTGAATGAAACAGATAACTGAGCTAAAGGACTAAAGTAACTCAACCGAAGTAAAGCATTCACATTGAGAAAATATTAGCTTTACAATATAAAATGCAATGATAGCAAATACTAAAATATAAACACTTTACTTTATTAGGGAGTTTCTCTAACTGAAAACCATCACTATGAGCCTTGTGATGATACAATATCTTACCCACTTACAAGAGCCACCCTATACCTTACCAGAGTGTAGAACACAACCTTAACATATGGATCGACTAAAATCCTTCTTGAGGTGCAACGAACCAAAAATGGACCTGATGACACTTGTCTATTCCCACCAAAACAATTCAGACTAAATCCAACGAAAATGAAAGAAAAATGTAAATATAAAGCAAGAACAAGACAAAGGCGGAAAACTTATTCATTCTAAACAATACCCCAAAATCTTGTTGTCACGTGTACACGCCACTAAATACATAAAGTGAAGAATTTAGAACTATGTACAAGTCTCAGTATTTTTTCTCAAATAGAAGAAAACATAAAGACAAAAGGGTCTACCTCGGTGACAATCATCTACATATCTAAATCCTTGGAAAGCCTCAAAATCAGAAGAGGGAGAACTTGTCATACTACCTTAAGAAAGGTTCTCTAAGACATTTAACATCCTCAACAAAGTCTCCTGAAACAAAGGAGCTCCAAACTCGGGAGGAACCTGGTCTTCCGAAACCTCAGCCTGCAACTCACGAGAAGTATCTCTAGGTTGACCTATGGTTGGTTCCGCTCTACTGGCATGACTTCTAACTGGTGTTACTCCGCGAGCACGACCTTTAGCTCAATCCCTACCTCTACCCCTAGCTAGGGTATCAACAACAAGCTCGAGGACTACTTCCCCTCTAGTAATGGAAACGAAACCTCTGGTCCTCGGCATCGGCTAAAATAACACATTGCAAATAACCACTAGCAAAGGTAAACACGTACAATAAGAAAATATGAATAAAAGTAAATTTACTAACAATCTTCTTAGCCTCTCAACGATAAGTAGAGAAGTCTCCCTAGCGATCTCCAAGACTCTACTAAGAGTTAGCTTATACACACGTGAGACTTATGAAGCTGGGGCTCTGATACCATTTGTCACGATCCAAAAAGGGACGTGATGACACTTGTCCATTTCCACCAAGAGAAGTCAACCTTAACCCAACAAAAATGAAAGAAAAGTGAAAATATAAAGCAACAACAAGACAATGGCGAAAAACTTATTCATTCTAAACATTATCCAAAATCTGATTGTCACATGTGCAAGCCACTATATACATAAAGTGAAGAATTTAGAAGTAAGTACAAATCCTAGTCTTTGTTTCTCAAATAGAACAAAGCATAAAGTAAAGGAATAAGAGGGTCTCGTGGGATGACAAGAAACTACCTCTCATAATCTTTGACAAGCCTCAAAATCAATATAAACAGAAAGCTATCACATAGGTTCAGGCTTGAATTCTACACAAGTGTAGAAGCAAGGAGTGAGTACCAACAATACGGTACCCAACAAACAACCTAATAAACAAGAGATCTAGCTAGAAATCGAGCAACCGTTATACTCCAACCGAACCTTTTCAAACTACAACTGCGTAGAAATCAGCCCAACCTAACAATTCAATAATATACCGCTCACAAGGCCCTATACTTACAGTCCAATAGTCACAAATAAATAATATAACTAATCAAATAGGTCAATCTCAATTTCAATTAGATATGCCACATGCAACAAGTGCACAAGTCAAACATTAAGAAGCAAGTCATATATAAACATCAAATACAACAAGTCTCAATAATCAATCTCTCGCCAGAACCATTTCCCATCGGCACAATATCACTAGCTAGAACCATTTCCCATCGACTTTATAACAAATCACTAGTCGAAACCATTTTCCATCGAATATACATCACATCACTAGCTAGAACCATTTTCCATCGATTATATATAAAATCACTAGCCAAAAAAAATTCTCATCGTCTTAATAACAATCAGCGGTAAAGACCTCGGTATGATAATAATAGCTGTCAAAGACCTCAACATTATAACACTCACCGACAAAGGCCTTGACATCATATAAAATTATTGTAAATGACATCAACATCAAACTAGCACATGTCTCATCATGGTGTTCAATAATCAATGCATACAAGCAATATCACACCACATGGAAGAGACAATAATTCACATAATTCAAGTCCACTTTCATGCTATCAAGTATTTCATCAATCAATCAACAAGACGTTACAACAAGGTAATTCACAAACATTATAATTATCACATAGCCTTTTCATTTGAACCCCTTTTTATTCGTTAAGAGTTATCTTGTGTACAACTAACCCTTCATCTCATTCCCATTACTCCCAGTAAACAAGCAACAAAGGTAATACATGAACTCTACAAGAATACAAGGTTTAGGAGAATACATGCCTTAAATCAATCAATGATCACTCCAATAGTTGAGTCTTCCCCTTCCGAATAACTTTTAAAGAACCACAATCTATATGAAAGAAAGTATTCACAATAACATTCCGAAAACCATAATACCCACATAAGTTCTCTTGAAAAGTGGATCAATCAATACAAAATTCAATTATGAAGATAGGGATTGAATCCAAAACTTAATACTTGAAAATGATGTTTATTGCTTTAAGAACTAATTAGTGAAAGCCATTTCGAAAAAGGGATAAAAACTACTTCAAAATCACCATTATAGATCAGAACTAAAGTTCTTTAAAGACCTTGCCATTTTCCATATCAAATCTCAAACTATGATGTTAGAATCCGTAAATAATCAAAGGTAAATGAAGTTTAATGATCATAAAATCTTAACCAATTCAATTATCACAAGGAATCCTTTTCAAAATCGCCACCAAAGGTTCCCCAAGCTAAAAAGAAATGGGGCTTATACCCCAAAAATGGCAAGAAAAACCCCCGTCTGATGTCGCAAAAGAAAACTCAGGTTTGGACAAGTGAACCCCACGAAAGTGGGGACCTTTGTTTTCATGAACCAGGGTTTGCTTTTGCGAACATTACAATCGCAACCCATGTTTTGCTTTAGATAACCCCGCCTAACTGAGACAATTTACTTCTAGGACTTGTGTCTCACTTTTTCTATCCTCACGATCGTGAAATACCTTTCGTGAAAGCGAGGCACAACAGTACCAAAAAACCAGCCAACTCTCAACGCATCGAAATGACTCTCAAAATTCGTTCAGAACCCCGTAAACTCAAACCAGATATGCAAATCCATATTACCCGATGTTCTAGATTCAATGGAACTGTTAAAACAAGAATCTAAGGTCTCCTTGACTCGACATCAATGAAAACTACAAGAAACTAACTGAACACCACAAGAAACTAACTAAACACCTAAAGAGGCTAAAACAAGCTCGAGACCTCTCAAAAATCAACCAAAACCTCACCTAGGCCTAAAGTCTTCTCCCGAATCCAACTAAACTATCAGAATTTCTATCCGAGAAACAAAACCTCGAATTAGAAGGAGCTTGACGTAAAGATTAGGCTTTAGCTCTTAGTTAACTTCAATTTGTTGTTTTATTTTGTTGTCGTCTTATGTTTATTGCAACATTCGTCCTTTTTTTAAGTTTATGTTTTAAGTCTATTTTATATCTTTACAATAGTCTAATAAATAAATAAATCCAACTACAATGGAAGCATAGAAAATAAAAAGTTTTTTAAAAATATTATTCTGTGTGCAAAAAATAGACATAGGGATAATGATGAAAGTAGATTCACTAATTACTGTAAATATGGTTGGAGCGGACTCAGGGTTATCACCAAAAAAAGAATAAATAAAGTAAGTAATAGATTACGAAGATCTCTTACTTGTCCACATAAAAGAAGTATAAAACTGATATTGGACGATCAAAGGATACCTCAAAAAGTAAAAGAAAATTGAAACAAAGATCTCGTTAAAAGCAAAATATAATTGATCTCATGGAAAACCTACCAAGAACTATAGAATGTCTAAAGAGGTATAACGAGTATAGGACTTGCTATTAATTATGCATAATACATAAATATATTTTTTAACTTGCTTGAGGTGACATCTATGTCCTCCAACTTTAGGTATGCACAAGAAGACACTTAAACTAGTATAAGATTCAACAAGTAAACACATGCGTCCTACGTTACATAATACACATAGGAAGCTACGTAGTATACAAAATTCCCATGTCAGATGTCATGCAGGATAAATTGGTTTTAAAAATTTCCTCTTAAATTTAAATGTTCCCTTACAAATGAAAACTAAAACTATTTGGGTCTTTGGTATCGTAGAAATATTTCTTTACAAAATATGTTTCTTAGTGTTTGGTGAAAGAATGGAAAAATAATTTTCTATATTATAAATAATTTTACTTGTAGTTCTTGTTTGACTGAATTAGTGAATTCATATTTCACATGACTATAAAAGAATAAGAAATTCAAATAAAAAAAAGTTTGATTTGATTGTTTTTTTTTGTTTATATGTTTAAACAGATTTCATTTAGCTTTTGCCTTGTGAAAATCATATTGAAAGAATATTTAGACAAATAATTGTTTTTTTATTCAACATATAAGAAAAACTACTGAGAAGTAAAAAATGTGACACAAAATTTAGTTCAGGTTTTTTTTAGATTTTTTTTGCGTGCATTTGCTCATGTGCTTATCTAGCATTGATAGTTCTACAACTCTATTTCAATTCGTGTTGATTTTCAGAAATAAATATAAAAGTTCATAAAACCTAATGCTTTTTTCCATTTTGAAAAATGGAAAAGGATAGATGATGATATATTTATTATCTGGATGTACATATTCTAAAACACACATCTTTCTTTGAGAAAAAAATAAAAATAATCAATGCAAAAAATTAAGAAAAAGAGAAAAAAGAAGAGGAAGCAGGCAATCTATTACATTTGTGATTTAAAAAATCTAAAACATGTCAAAAGTAAATTGTTTTATAGGAAATATCCGGAATTACCCGTTATGTGTAATTAATAAAATTAACTGCATTCCTTCTCATGCAACCAATGTAATCTTTTTATATAAATTCTACTCCTATAAATTTCGATTAACTTTTTTTCAGTTCCTCACTAAATCATTTCTAAAATTCTTCAAAAAAAAAAATCATTTTAAGAAAAATGCAACAACAACGACCAACAAGAGGATTAGATCACCAAGGCATCATACCAAATCCTGAAGGAGTTTGGTGTTATCGTTGTACAACCTGCCACGATGTGTTCACTTCAAGCCAAGGGCTCGCTGGACACAAACATAAGCACAAATCTAAGGGAACTTGGATAAGAGGTGCTCCTCATGAGAAGTTCTTTTTTCATCAACGGAACTCCCCGCCATCTACCTTAATTGGGTACATGAAAGTTGACCCCAATAGTGTTACACGACAAAGGAAGCTTTTACCATCTCCGTCCGAGAAATCAAGTGGTGTATGGTCCTCGCAGAAGGCCTGGACGCCCATATGCGATTTTCGACCAACCGCAGCTATCACGACCCAACCCAGCGGGCCGTGCAGGCACCTATTCTAACACCTAAGACGGAGAACCCTCCATTCCCAACCATTTAACACATGCGAAAGATTAAGAGAACTAAGATAGAGATAAATTCATTCAGATTTATATAAAATAAAAACTTAAACGTTTCAAAGTTAAGACTTGTAAAGTAATTAACACCCCAGGGATCTAGTCTAAAGAGGTACAAGAGCTACTAAGAGTACAATATAGCAAAATTATAAATGACGTAGCTCCCACCACGCGAAAGGGAAAGTAGAAGTTGTTGGATATTCTCTTCGTCTTCACCTATGAAACATCATTGGTCCTGCAACCAAGCTATGCCAAAAAGGCATAGCAAGAGTAGTATCAGTCCAACCACATGTACCAGTAGGCATCATCGGTTAACCCGATACAACTGCATAGTATAAGAGATCGAATAGCAAGAAACATGCAATAAGAATGTTCGTTCCTCCACCTTTATAATTCCTAATGCCTTGAGGCTTTAACCCTTACTCACTCCGTTCTTGATCATACTTAATCGTTCTATCCCTTAAAGGAAATTCTGGATATGACTACTACCGACCGGTCCACACTCACGCTCGCCCTTACTTCATTCCTATCACTACTCAACTTGTAACCCCATGGTACTTCTATCAAGGCTTGCTACAGATTCAATGCTACCTCCTTTCGGGAGAAAACCAAATTGGTAACACTACGACATGACACTACCCCCATTCCTCAACGACAATACACATGACCACCTTTCTAAATAACCATGACAACGCCAGGACCCTAGGTCCCCACTCATATCACGATCAAGACTCGACCATTCACAATTCATTCATTAACTAAATATATCCAATTACATTATGACACAAGGAATTCACATATAAGAACATAATGAACAACCCAATAATTATTTCAGGAAACATGTTCAATTCCACATTGTCAATAACATGTAGGTACGAAAATATCAATCACAAGTGGTCCTCTCATGGAACCCACACCCAAACTATTAGTGTTCTGGATCGTGACATGTGATCCAAGTTAGTGTGTCAAAATGTGACAATCGTTCCAATATGTATATCGGTACGTGACATCCTATCCCAGTTAGTGTGTCGGTACGTGACACCTGATCCAAACAACACAATCACAATCACAGTCACATCTATAACACACATACGTAGTACCATACAATAAAGTAGGTTCATGGCACACAATTGTACATACTTTAGTCTTCTCATTAAGTATGACCCATAATATTCCTAATTCCATACATGTATGCATCTCATGAAATCATTAACGAGTTTATTTCACAACACGGAGAATCAACTGTAACAGAAACCTAGTTCATGGGATAGGGCATCTTCCTACGGTATATTTTTGATGTAACACTTATGGATATACACATAATCATCTCTTTTTCGGTGCACAAAAGCCTAATCATGAATAATACCATCAATTACCAATATACTACATAGTAAGTCACAGATTTATAACTACTCAATTAAATAAACCTAGCCTACCTGGGCGCCAAGCAGTTGCACGAGATTTATAGCTCCAATTCAGGCTTATGAACGACGAGACAGGGGGGTTTTGACTGGAAATCTGCAAGCTATCGACATCCTTATGCTAGAATCTTTTTATCCTTCCTTCATAATCTTAGAGCAGCCTTTTGGGGTTTTCTGGGGTGATCCTCACCTTTTTTAGTGTTTTTGGAAAAAGGAGAAAATAAGGTTTCACATTATTTATGTTTTGTCCCCGACTATCCTGCCCTGGTGTTCTCTGGCCCGTTGGAGCGCCACCGCCCTGGCGACATATGGCCCGCTCTAGTGGGATGATGGGCCTAATGTTTGCCCAACATTTTTCCTTCTCTAATTAACGATAGTTCAGGTCGTTATAGCAACAAACCATGGTTCATCTGATGGCTCGCTCCTCTACTTATTCAAGATCAGAACTTGTTTGCCAACCGTCCTAATCAATTGGCCGATAATATCGATATTGATGATCAGGAGAAGCTTGACTTAGAGCTTAGGCTTTAGATCTTAAGAAACTTTAATTTGTTATTTTGTTTTATTGTCATGTTATATTTGTTTGTTTTTATTGTTTTGTTGTCGTGTTATGTTTTTTGTTTTGTTCTGCTGTCGTTTTATGTTTTTTGAAACATTTATCTTTTAATTAAGTTTATGTTTTCATTTTGTTTTATGTCTTTACTTTGGTCTAATAAGGAATTAAATTTCACCTCAATAGAATCATAGAAACTAAAAGGATAATAAAATATTATTCTTTGTGAAACAAAATTAGATAGAGAGATAATGATAGAAGTAGATTCATAAATTACTATGAATCATAAAGGCCGAATCTGACTCATTGTTGTCACAAAAAACTGATAAATAAAGTAACTGGTTAGGATGATATCTTACTTGTCCATAGAAAGATAAATAAAAAATTAATATTCAATGACCATATATAGTCATTACCATAATCACAATCTACGAGAAGAGAAGAAAACAGATGCCTCACAAACCATAAGAAATATCGCGATAGTAGAGAAGAAAATTATAACATAGAAAAGGAGCAAAAGAAGGTTAAATAACTGGAATATAGATATGTTTATCTCAAAAAAGATCAAAAACCAAATAAAAAGATCTTTTGATATCTATCAAGAACAAGAGGAAGTCTATAGGGATGTAACAAGTGCACAACTTACTATTAATTAAATAAATTATTTGATAATTGCTCATATTTGAAAAAAAAAAATCTTCTTTCTTCTAATTATTGATTACATACTGAACTCATCAATTACCGTCGTCATTCGAATTAGAACCCCATGCCCCCAAGTAGGTCTTTCCCTTTCTAGATAATCAAATTAGTCATGAAAGGTAATAATGATAATACAAGTTATGGTGAGTGGTGAACATACGACACACACATAAATATAGAGTAATGAATTGAGTTGCAAAAATCTTACACTTTTCACACTCAGTTTTATGCGTGCTTAACATTTAGCTAAAAGTGGATATTTCTAGTACAATATCACCTCATATATCTTGATCATAATTGTATTGTCACATCATTATTCCATATGTTTTGAGCCTATTATGAGTTTTATATGTGTATGAAGTATGTCAGATGAACACAATAAAAAATATGAGATATTGGTCTGATTTGATGTAAAGAAATGATGATTGGAGAAAGGCCAAATTCACTCAATATCCTCGCCTCATGAAACAACCAATCAAGCCTACAAGAAAGTGATAATTTAGAGTACACTTTTGATCCCCGTGAAGCAAGAGTCCATATGAGCAAAGAAAACTATTCCAGAAAGTTTGGACTATGTTATTTTATTCCCTACACATCTAGGTCCTTTAAATACCCTAGTAAATGACTTCGCCAAAGGGACATTGGATATTTGGAGGCAAGAACACGCTTGGAGATAAGATATAGATTCACCTCACATTTTTTCCTCTTTCTTCTTAATTCCTATTGTCATGAGTTCTATTATTTATTTTCTTAATATTATTATGACTAGCTAAATTTCAATCTAGGGTGTGTGATGGAACCATTTGAAATATGACTTGCATTATGTTTAGTATAAATTTGCCATTATTTTTTCAATATTTATTCAACAACGTGGGCAACTCTATAAATTGACGAGCCCTTGATTCATTGTGCCTATTTATTATGTATTCTTGACTAAGAGGGTAAATTTATGTGGTTGTTGAATAACACCTCTATCCAGGTCTGCAGTCTTATGCTATAACCTAATTAATTTTGAGTGGAGAATACTAGTGTGGGTAAGTAATCCTACTTAGAAACTATGTCTATTATGAATCCTCCGAAAAGAAAGAAGGCCGCAACAAAAGCAACTAAGTAGTGATGTGGTCTCAATAAAGCAACTGTTGATTATACTGAATACTTGTATCGACATCATGAAATGATGCAATATTAAATGACATCAGTATATATAATGTACAGTATGTAATAAAGCTGAACAAAGCAGATAATTGAGCTAAAGGACTGAAGTTACTCAATTGAAGTAACACATTCACATGGAGAAAAAACATTTATATTCACAATAAAAGATACAATGATAGAACATACTAAAATATAAACACTTTACTTTATTAGGGAGTTTCTCTAACCAAAAACCATCACTATGACCCCTGTGATGATACAATTTCTTACCCACTTACAAGAGCCGCCTTATACTTTACCAGAGTATAGAACACAACATTAACATATGGATCCACTAAAATCCTTTTTGAGGTGGCACAACCCAAAAATGGATGTGGCGACACTTGTCTATTCCCACCAAGACGATACAGCCTAAATCCAACGAAAATGAAAGAAAAATGTAAATATAAAGCAAGAACAAACAAAGGCGAAATACTTATTCATTCTAAACAACCCCAAAATCTTGTTGTCATGTGTACAAGACACTAAATACATAAAGTGCGGAATTTAGAAGTATGTACAAGTCTCATTATTTTGTCTCAAATAGAAAAAAAAATAAAGTAAAGGAACAAGAGGGCCTGCCTCGGTGACAAGCATGTACAAATCAAAATTCTTGACAAGTCTCGAAATCAGAAGAATGAGAACCTGTCATACTACCTTGAGAGAAGTTCTATAATACGCCTAGAATCCTAAACAAAGTCTCCTAAAACAGAAAAACTCTAAACTCGAGAGGAATCTGGTCTTTTGTAACCTCAGCTTGTGGCTCACAGAAGCATCTCTAGGTCGACCTCTGGCTGGTGCTGCTCTACCGGCACGACCATTAACTGGTGCTACTCTGAAAGCATGACAATTAGCTCGATCCCTACCTCTATCCCTATCTAGGGTCTCTAGAACAAGCTCGAGGACTTCTTCCCCTTTACCATTGGAAATAAAAGCTATGGTGCTCTGCATCTTCAAAAACAACCAGTGGCAAATCAATAGTAGCAAAGGTAAACACGTACGATAAAGAAAGTTGAATAAAATAAAGTTCCCTAATAGTTTTCTTAGACTCTCAACGATAAGTAGAGAAGTCACTGTAGCAATCCCTAAGACTCTACTTCGACTTGACTTATATACACATGAGACCTATGATACCGGGGCTCTGATACCATTTGTCTCGATACAAAAATGAATGTGATGCCACTTGTCTATTCCCACCTTGACAAGTCAAACTCAACCCAACAAAAGTTAAAGAAAAGTGGAAATATAAAGCATGAACTAGACAATGGCGGAAAACTTTTTCATTCTAAACAATACCTCTAAATCTGATTGTCACATGTAATGTCACTAAGTGCATAAAGTAAGGAATTTAGAAGTAAGTACAAATCTCAGGTTTTGTTTCTCAAATAGAACAAAGTATAAAGTAAAGGAACAAGAGGGTCTGGTGGGATGGCAAGCAGCTACCTCTAAAAATCTTTGACAATCTTTGAAATCAGAAGAAAGGGAAAGATATCACATGGATCCGGGCTCGGAACCTAAACAAGTGTAGAAGCATAAGGTGAGTACCAACAATACAGTACCCAACAAAAAACTAAATAAGCAAGGCATCTAGCTAGGAATTGAGAAACCGTTATACTACAATCGAACCTCTTCAACCTACAACCTTCATAGAAATCATCCAAACCTAAAAATTCAACAATATACCGCTCACAAGGCCCTACACTTACAGTCTAATAGTAAAAAATCAACAATCAAACAAATCAAGTATGTCAATTTCAATTTCAAGTAGATATGTCACACGCAACAAGTGCAAAAATAAAAAATAATATGCAAGTCACATATAAACATGAAATAAAACAAGTCCCAATAATCAATCTCTCATCGGAACCAATTCCCATCGGCACAATAACACAAGCCGGAACCATTTCCCATCGACTTTATATCAAATCACTAGTCGAAACCATTTTCCATCGACTTTACATCACATCACTAGCCAGAACCATTTCCCATCGGCTATGTTACATCCCACCTTAAAAAGAGCTAAAATTAGAAAAAACTAATTTTGAAAGAGCCAAATTGAGAATTTTGCAAATTATGCTTAAGTTGTGAGGTTTGGGTCAACTTCAAACGGTCATAACTTTTAGTACAAGATGAATTAGGTGGCTCATAAGATATCAAATGAAAGTTCTTTGAAACCTCTTTCAAACACACCAAGTTTGCTACGTCTTGAGTTCGGATGTGGGAGATATGGACAGTTGAAATATGCATGTCCAGTTAAGGAAAGTTACCCGAAATTATGAGGGTTGTTTAGGTCTTTTCCTTACCCATTCAGGTTTAAAACTCTATTAGTAAATATTTTTGGGTCAAATCTGATTTGGGTCAGTTTTAAATTCCTAATTTACGCTTAGGATTTAAGAAAAGAGTTCAAGAAGAGAAAAGAGGAGAATAGAGGGAAGGTTCAAGGCGTTCATCAGATTCTTGAGTTTTGTTGTGGAATTTCACCAAGGTTTGATCCCTAATAGGTATGTGAGTTCTCATAGTGTTGGGTTCATTCACCCATATTCCAATCATGTGTTTTTATTGCAATTTTGTTCTTGAGTTTGAAGGATTTTAGTTTTTGATGAATTTTCTTGAAATTTCATTCTTAATATTGATTGTTGGGGTTTTGATGAATTCTTGAGATGAATGTTAGTGATTTGAGGGTTATTTTGAGTAGATAATCGTGTACTTATGTGGGGTATTCAAATCTAAGTGTGTTTGGAAGAAACCATTCGATTCTAGGCAAATTAGGGTCAGAAAATGAGAAAGTAAATTTGTCGTGGAATTCTGGGCAGAGGCTGGCATGTTGCCCCACCAGTACACCAGGAACAAGTTCCTGTAGATCAGGGGATGGCGCCCCACAACAGTTAGTGCGCCAGGGTCACCTGCTCCGACCCCTATTCTATCGTTTGGTCCTCCTGGAGTTTTTTCATAGGGTACCTTTACTCCCTATCGATTCTAACGACTCTAAACTACATCTAAACATTGACAAATCATTCATAACATGAATCATAACCTTGAATTCATAATTCAAATTCAAATTCAAGGTAGAGCTAAGAGTTAAGTCTTGAGAGTTCTTTCGAGTCATTTTGAGAAGTCTTTTACAATCTTTTAAAACTCATTTTAAGAGTTGAGTACTTGAGTATGAGGATGAGTAGAATTGAGTTACATTTTTAAAAATGAATATATGGAAACTAAGTATTCCCAATAACTAACTATCTCTTTTAAGAGAAACCTTTTGAGTAATAATCTCAAAGTTGAGGAGGAGGAAATGTTTTTAAATTTATGCGCTAGGTTATATTTTGGGAGTAGTATTGAGCACTAATAATGGGACGCATTCAGATAACTTAAAGTCCTTATAAACTAGGTAGCCAATGTGGGTAGAAAGGGTCATACTTTTTAGATGATTCCTTGTTGCTTTTTAAGCGTATCTTAGTAGATCCACTTAGTTGAGGAGTTCTATACCCCCGCAAGGTATAGGACAGTTCTGGAAGCGTGGGAGAGGCGTTGTATCATCACATAGCTCATAGTGATGGTTGTCAGTTAGAGAATCTCCCATAGAGAGTTTATTTTGTATTTTTACATACAAATTGAGTTATATTGTATTTTCCAATGAATTGAGTTGTTATCTAGTATTTTAAAAGATTTTCTTTATATCACCTTATTGTTATTGCTTTTATATTGAAATGAGTGGAGATAGAGTTGCGGTTTAGTTGAGTTGAGACGAGGTAAGTTGTTTCTTCGGTTCCAGTTCAAGCTTATGTCATGTTTTAAATTTCTCCTCGCATGCTCGTACATTGAATGTACTGATGCCATTAGGCCTATATTGTTTCATGATTCAGATACATGATATTAGGGTTATCAATAGACGATTTGTTGAGACCATCTGCAATTCCATAGTTGTTTGGTGAACCTCCTTGCTTCCAGATGATCCCTCATTTATGTTTTATTATTTAAGTTTTGTTATTAGGATTTGTGGGTCTTGTCCCGACGTCCATCTCACTTAGTAGAGGATTCATAGATAGATAAACAATAGTAGTTCATGAGTCTTTTTCATTTCATTGGTTAAATGTTGAGACTTGAGTTGCCCTTTTGGCCATTTTGAATATTTTAAATGTTCTAAGTATTTGAGACTTTTGAGTTAAAGTTTTCTTTCGAGTTTATCTTATTATGAATAAGTTTTTCATTGAGAGTTGAGCCAGGTTAAGGGTTCGCTTGGGCCAACAATGGTTCTCATGCATCGGCCACGTCCAGGGTATAGGCTCGGGGTGTGTAAAACTTGGTATCAAAGCACAGAGTTCAAGAGTCCTAGGGTGTCTATGAAGCCGTGTCATTAGATTCCTAGTTATCTATGTGAAGCGTGCCACATCCATAATTAGGAGGCTACAACATTTAGGAACTATCTCACTTCTTTCAATATCTTTTCGTTTGATAGAGTTCATCTCTATAAGTTTCGTTCTAATTTGTACTGGTGCGTATATTTCAAATTATGCCTCCACAAAGAGCTTATTGAGGTCGTCCCGCTAAGAGGAAAGTTGAACCTCAAGATCAATGGGTACCCAAATTCGCATGAAGTGCAACCCCAAGGAGAGGTCACTAATGCTGAGTTCTGGGATGCTATTCGGATGCTGATAAAAGTGGTGACCAACCAACCTAGGCAATAGAGAAGGGTTCAACAGGATATGGTTGATACATCCAAAATCCATGAGTTCTTAAGGTTAAATCCTTCAGACTTAATCGGTTCAACTGTCACTGAGGATCCAGAGAACTTTATGGAAGAGTTGCAGAAAGTGTTTGAGGTGGTGCATGTGTTAGATGTTGAGCGTGTGGAACTAGCTCCATACCAACTGAAGGGTGTTTCAAGAGTGTCGTACGACCAATGGAAGAAGGGTAGAGCTGAAGGTGCACCAATTTTGAGTCAGGCTGTGTTCGAGAAGGCCTTCTTGGGGTGTTTCTTTCCCCGTGAACTGAGAGAGACTAAGGAAATAGAATTCCTCACTCTTATGCAGGAATCTATGAGTGTGCATGAGTATAGCCTTAAGTTCACCCAACAATCCCGTTATGCTCCAAAAATGGTTGCTAACATAAAGAGCATGATGAGTCTTATTGTATTAGGGTTGTCTCGTCTGTCAAGCAAAGAGGGTAAGGCTGCGATAGTGATAGGGGACATATACATAGCAAGGCTGATGATCCATGTGCAATAGGTCGAGGAAAATAAGATGAGAGATATAGAAGAGTTCTTAAACAATAAGTCTAAGACAATAAGAAATGAGTTAGGACAACATAAAAGTAATGCGAACCGATCATCTTCCAAACATAAGACAAATGGACCTGCCCCATCATCTTCTAGTGCACTTGCACCGAGGAACAGAGGCAAGTTCAAAAATTAGAGCTAGACATGCATAGTCTCCAGGTAGTGTGGCACAAGAAGGTAATGGGACTCCTGCATATGTGAAGTGTGGAAGGAATCACCCAGGAGTATGTTGTGATGGCTTCACTGGTTGTTTCAAGGGTGGTCAGGCAGGCCACTACATGAGAAATTTCCCTAAGAAAAGGCAGGGTGTTGATAATGGGGGTAATAGAGCCCAATCTTCTTTAGCGGCTCCACTAGGCAGAGTTGGACCTAGAGGAGGTACCTCAGGGACATGCAGAGGAGTAAATAGTTAGTATGCTATCACCAGCCGCCAAGAGCAACAGAATTTGCCAGATATTGTCATTGGTATGATCAAAGTCGTTACTTTTGATGTATATTATTTGCTAGATCCAGGAGATAATATATCTTTTGTGAATCCTTATATTGCTATGAATTTTGATATTCATCCGGAGCAACTTCTTGAGCCCTTCACTGTTTCCACACCTGTTGGTCAGTTTATTTTCTAGCAGATAGAGTTCACCGTGATTGTACCATTTCTGTAAATCACAAGGACACCATGGATGATTTAGTCGAGCTAGACATGGTGGACTTTGATATTATTCAAGGTATGGACTGACTTCATGCTTGTTATGCCTTAGTTGATTGTAGAACTCGAGTAGTTAAGTTTCAATTTCCTAACGAGTCAGCTATTGACTGAAGAAGTATTTCAATAGTGCCTAAGGGTTATTTTATTTCGTACCTTAAGGCAAGAAAGATGGTTTCTAGGGGTTCATCTATCACTTAGTCTGAGTTAATGACTCTAGTGTTAAACCACCACCTATTCAGTCAGTTCCAGTTGTGAATAAGTTTCCAGATGATCTTCCTAGAGTCCCTCCTGAGAGAGAAATAGACTTTGGTATAGATATTCTTTATGATACTCATCCTATATCTATTCCACCATATAGAATGGCTCCAGCTGAGTTGAAAGAGTTAAAAGAGTAGTTGAAAGACCTTCTTGAGAAAGGCATTAATTTACCAAGTGTCTCACCTTGGGGAGCTCCGATCTTATTTGTGAGGAAGAAAGATGGTTCTGTTAGGATGTGTATTGATTACCGTCAATTGAACAAGGTTACAATAAATAATAAATATCCCCTTCCGAGGATTGATGATATTTTTTATCAACTTTAGGGTGCCACTTGTTTTTCTAAGATAGACCTCAAATTAGGCTATCATCAGTTGAGAGTAAGAGAGAGTAACATCCCTAAGACAGGATTCAGGACCCGTTATGGTCATTACGAGTTTCTTGTCATATCTTTTGCCTTAACTAATGCTTATGGACCTTATAAACAAAGTGTTTAAGACTTATCTTGATGTTTGTTATCATATTCATTGGTGACATTATAATCTATTCAAGGAATGAGGAAGATCATGACAATCATTTCAAAGTAGTTCTCCAAACCCTAAAGGATAGAGAGTTGTATGCTAAATTCTCTAAGTGTGAGTTTTGGCTTGAGTCTTTGGCATTCTTAGGCAACATTGTTTCTAGTGATGGGATTTGAGTTGACACATAAAAAATTGAGGCAGTGCAAAATTGGCCCAAACCCACGTGTCCGGTTGATATTAGGAGTTTCTTGGGATTGGCTGGTTATTATAGGAGATTTGTCGAGGGATTTTCATCAATCTCATCCCCTTTGATTAAGTTGCCTCAGAAGACATAAAGTTTCAATGGTCTGAAGCTTGTGAGAAAAGCTTTCAGGAATTGAAAACCATATTGACCACTGCCCCAATGTTGACCTTACCGGAGTGTACACAAGGCTTTGTGATGTATTGTGATGTGTCCAGAGTTGGACTAGGTTGTGTATTGATGCAGAATGGCAAGGTTATAACTTATGCCTCCAGACAACTTAAGATTCACAAGAGGAATTATCCAACCCATGATCTAGAGTTGGTTACTGTAGTGTTCGCTTTGAAATATGGCGCCACTATCTTAATGGGTTTCATGTAAATGTGTTCACCGATCACAAGAGTCTTCAATATGTATTTATTCAAAATGAGCTTACTCTCAGACAGAGGAGGTGGTTGGAGTTGCTCAAGGATTATGACATGTGTATTCTCTATCACCCAAGTAAGGCTAATGTTGTTGCCCATGCTTTGAGCAGGTTGTCTATGAGTAGTATTGCCCATGTTGAGGAAACAAAGAAGGAATTAGCCAAGAATGTGCACAAACTTGCACGCTTGAGAGTCCGCTTGTTGGATCCCAATGAAGGTGGAGTAGTGGTGATGAATGGGGTTGAATCATCATTAGTGTCTGAAGTGAAAGAGAAACAAGACCAAGACCCTGATTTGCTTGATTTGAAGGCAAACGTGCATAAGCAGAAAGTGATGGCTTTTGAACAAGGGGGAGATGGTGTATTGAGGTATCAAGGTATATTATGTGTACCAAAGGTAGATGAAATTCAAGAGAGAATCATGGAGTAAGATCATAGCTCCATATATTCTATCCATTCAAGTTCCACAAAGATGTATTGAAACTTGAGAGAAGTCTATTGGTGGAGTAGTATGAAGAAGTGTATTGCAGAGTTCATTGCTAAATGCCCGAATTGTCAACAAGTCAAGGTAGAGCACCAAAGGCCCGGTGGTATGGCTCAGAATATAGATATTATGGAATGTAAGTGGGTGATGATCAATATGGATTTTCTCAGTGTGTTGTTGCGGTCTCGCAGGCAGCATGATTCTATTTGGGTGATTGTAGATAGGATGACTACACCAACCCATTTTTTTTCTGGTAAAGACTACCCATTCTACTGAAGATTATGTCAGGTTGTATATTTAAGAGATCGTCAGACTTCATTGAGTTGATCATTTCAAATAGAGGTGCACAATTTACTGCTCAATTTTGGGAGTCTTTCCAAAAAGATTTGGGTTGGAAGTTGAATTTTAGTACTACTTTCCATCCTCAGACTGATGGTCAAGCAGAGCGCACAACTCAGAATTTAGAGGATATGTTGAGGGCTTGTGTGATCGATTTCAAGGGTAATCTGAAATATCACTTACCTCTCACAGAGTTTGCTTAAAATAATAGTTATCCTTCTAGCATCCAGATAGCTCCTTATGAAGCTCTTTATGGGAGAAGATGCATATCTCCTATTAGATGATTTGAAGGTGGTGAAGCCAGGTTGATAGGACCAGACTAGGTTCATCAAGTTATGGAGAAAGTGAAGATCATTCAAAAAATATTGAGAACAACATAGAGTCATCAGAAATCCAATATACAGATGTTAGGAGAGGAGACTTAGAGTTTGAGGTGGATGATTGGGTTTATTTGAAGGTTTTTATGGGGTTTGTAAAGAAGGGGAAGCTTAGTCCCCGGTATATGGGTCCTTACAAGATATGCAAAAGATTGACAATGTAGGTTATCAGTTGGAGAGATCGCAAGAGTTAGCAGCAATCCATCCGGTGTTTCACATTTCTATGTTGAAGAAGTGTATGGACGATCCTTCACTCATTATACCTACTAAAAGTATTGGTATTAAGGACAACATATCTTGTGAGGAGATTCCCCTTGAGATACTTGATCGTCGAGTTTGCAAGTTTAGAACCAAGGAGGTTGCATCAGTGAAGGTATTATGGAGTAACCGATTTGTTGAGGAAACTACTTGTGAGGCTGAGGAGGATATGAAGAGTAGATACGTACATCTCTTTGAGTCCGGAGAAATTCCAAATAAAGGTACTAATTCTTTCTTGGTATTTTTTAATGTGAAATATTGTGTTATCTTGCATGTTGAGTGTTTAAGTTGGGTGTTAGATGTGTCCACCCATGGTTCTACTTTAGAGTGATCTCATTCGAGGATGAATGTTCACAAGGGGGAGATATTGTAACACCCCACCTTAGAAAGAATTAATTTGGAAAGAGCCAAATAGAAAATTTTGCAAGTTATGCTTAAGTTATGAGTTTTGGTTCAACTTCAAACGACCATAACTTTCAGTACAAGATGATTTAGGTGGCTCGTAAGATAACAAATGAAAGGTCTTTAGATTCTCTTTCCAATGCCACTGAGTTTGCTAAGTTTTGATTTCAGATGAGGGAGATATGTCCATTTGAAATCTGCATGTCCACTTAAGGGAAGTTACCCAAAATTATGAGGGGTATTTTTGTCTTCTCCTTAACCCTTCAGATTTAAAACTTTTTTTAGTAAATATCTTGGGGTCAAATTTGATTTGGGCCAATTTTACAATCCTAATTTATGCTTAAGGTTTTAGAAGAGAGATCAAGAAGAGAAAAGAGGAGAAAAGCAGGAAGGTTCAAGGCGTTCGTTAAGATTCTTGAGTTTTGTTGTAGAATTTCGCCAAGGGTTTGATCCCTAAGAGGTATGTGAGTTCTCATAGTGTTGGGTTCATTCACGCACACGCCAATCATGTGATTTTAATGCAATTTCGTTCTTGAGTAAGAAGAATTTGAGTTTTTGATGAGTTTTCTTGAAATGAATTCTTAATCTTGATTGTTGTGGTTTTGATGAATTCTTGAGATGAATGTTAGTGATTTAAGGGTTGTTTTGAGTAGATAATAGTGTACTTATGTGGGGTATGCAAATATAAGGGTGTTTGGAAAAAACCATTCGATTCACCAGTGTGCCGCTTCACCAGTGTGCTAGGAACAAGTTTTTGTCGATTAGGGGTTGGCGCCCCGCACCACTCTTTGCTCTAGGGTCACCTTCCCCCACCCTTTTTCCGTCATTTGGCCCCTCTCAGTTCTTTTAAAGGGTACCTTTACTCCCTATTGATTCTAACTACTCTAAACTACATCGAAACATCAAGAGATCATTCATAACATGAATCATAACCTTGAATTCATAATTAAAATTCAAGATTTTTTTTTCTCATTTAATGACCCTTGGGTGGGTTAGGGGACTGAGCAACACCCCCAGGCCTTATCATTTATAAAAAAAAAAATTATACAAGGAGGGGGACAAATACCTTACCTCCAATCTTAAGGTGGGTCAACAATCGGCCTACCTACTAAAGTTAGTCGACTCCACCCTATACAATAAGATGTAATATTAAACTAAGCACCTAGAGAGGACTTATCTCTTAATACAAAGTACTAATAATACATAAATAAGGAGACTCTCCCCTTACAAGAAATTTAGAATTATGTCTAATCAAACTACTATACCTAAAGACATAGTAATTGGAAAAGTAATATCTCATGAATCAACTTGTCTAGGAATTGTATGAGTCCTTCATACAACACTTGGTATATCATGAGTATTAATGAGATTCTCTCAAGTTTGTCACTATTACTTTCTTCACTGTTGGCTTGAAAAACAAGCTGAACATCTTGTCTTCTTGAGAACTCCCCTAGCTGCAGATAACTCCTTCTTCTTGCGCTTGGTTTTGATTATCGAGTAATAGATGTTTGGCTGTTAATTTACACAAGATACCATGCATGTTGTTATACTGTATGCTTCTGGAGAATTTCCACCACCACCAGGATCTCCTATTCCTAATCAAACAACCAAACTAAGTTAATAGTTAAGTTAAAGAGAGAAACAGGAAATCGAGGAAGTGTGTTGAAAATCAAGGAGGAATTTTAATCCTTCTCAGTTTTTTTCTTCTGAAACTTTGAATTCCCATTTTCTCCAGAATATAACTTCCTCTAACTGCTTTTGGTAACTGGTTGGGAGTGTAATAATGTTGGATGATATCTTGCTTATGACTTTGTTTGGACAACAAGTCTGTTGTACTGTTGGCCTCTCTGTATGTATGAACACAGTGAACATATGTACACTGTTTAGCAATGTCATGTAGCTCCTGCACAAACCTGCTAAGCCTCCAAGGAGGATCAGAAATCTGCAAAAACCATTTGGTTAGTAATTCAGAATCCACTTCTAAAATGATGTTTTGATACCCATGTTGGATACACCAATTGAGCCCATAACTGGCAGCCTGTACCTCTGCNGAGTCCTCAATGATTCGAGGGCTATGTTATGTTTCCTACTCCTATGTTTTGAGACTTTAGCTTGCAATTGTATTTTGACTATGACGGGAGCCGGTAGTATGTCATGGCCCCCGTCCTATCTATGTATGTAGAGGTGTGCGTTGGACAAGTATTTTGTAAATGAGCTTGACTCTTGTTCTATGATGTCTTTTCGAAATGGTTTGCCCTTAGTCCCTATTTCCCTTTAATTAATGTTGATTGTACTTCCGCGACCGATGAACTGTGATGACAAGTTTGAGAGGCTTGTTTGGGGTTCCTTCGGGTTCCTCATTCGCCATGTCACGTCTAGGCCCTAGGCTTGGGTCGTGACACATGTCTAATCTCTTCCAAACTCTTAGCTACTGCATCCCTTTGATTACACCATGTATAAGGAAGCCCTGTGTAACCTAGATCTGTCAATCCACATGCCTCTATAACTCTAATAAATTCAAAACTCTTACTCATATTGTAAGGTATCCCACCAAGTTTTTCCTCTATAGATGTAATAACATTGAAATCACCAATAGTACACCAAGGAAAATCTATATTTAGCATAAACAAAAGACATCATGAATTTATCCGGGAGAGCTGTGTGCTGAAAGGTTACAGTAATATGTTGATCATGTTTTTCCAGGACCTGTCCAGTGACATCAGTAGACCAATACAACAAAATTTTCCCATTAGAATTACTGACTGCCTGATCCATTTGAAGTTGCAATTTTACTATGGTAATATGAGACTGATCTGCAAATGGTTCCAGGATAGCAATAATAGATAGATTATGAGCTTTCTTGAGAGTTTGCCATCTTTCCAATGCTCATTTGGTGTTGATACTCCTAGCATTCCAACAAATGGCCTTCATCATTAATAACATTTCGATTTGGACATAGTCATTGGCCTACTAAAATTTTCAGGCATGCTGGTGATAGTCTGATGAGGCATATGCCTAGTCTGTTTCCTTCCCCTTGGAGATAAACCCTATTCTTTTGTCATTCTTTGACCATCAGAACATTTATCCTTGAGATTGGAACCAAAGACTGGGCTTGTCTGCTTCATTGTGTCATGTGCATCCTCTTCTGATTCATCCATAGATTGAGTATCAGGATCCACCTCATCTTCAGAGTTAAGTGCCCCATAATCATCAGGGAGTAGCTTGCCCTGTTGATCTTTAGACAGAGGCTGATCCTTAATAGGTGTACTAGTACCAATTACATCAGGATCCTGACCAGTATCCTTCTGCAATCTCTTTTTTATAGCCTCCCTTCTCTTTTTACTCAACCTCTCCCTAGATTTATTATTGACTCGACTGTGTTGTTGACCAGTAACTATAATCTCTTGTGTGCCCAGAATCTGTTGATTTATGATTGGGGTAACAGGGGCTCTAGAGTCTCCACTATGGTCAAATTCCACTTCCCCATGTCTAGCATGAGTCAGTTCCCTCCCCCTCTTTTGGACACCCCTTCCTGCAAGTTAGTAGGTGTCTCATGTTCCCTCCCATCCATACCTCCAACAGCTTCCTCAACAACAATAACAATTTCAAGTGGTTTAGGGGGTAGGAGCATTGAGTCAATACCTGTAACAGCTTGCCCTTTACTCACTTCTTTTCCTATAATATTATCATTGTTTTTTGTGACCTTTCTGATTTGCTCACTCTGTTCCAACTGTTGTTTTTATGCTGGTTGCAACCTGCTATCGTGCTTGCTACCCTTGTGAATGGCCAGTTCCTCCATAGGAGGTGCTGACTCCTGCACATCAAGATTAATATATGTATTTTGTGTAGGAATAGCCATTATACCTGCCTGTTTGGTGGACTGATCTGGGTGTGTGGTGTTGCCCCTTATTACTTGTTGCTGATTATTATTCCTCCTCCTTTGTGTGTGCCACTGATCCTCTTGCTGCCCCTACTTTTGTCCCTGCTCCTTTTGTTGATTATATAGATTGGTATTATCATCATTTGGACTAGAATCCTTCTAACCTTTAGGTTGTTGTTGATTGGTATCCATATCTTTATTACTCTTGCTTCTCACATTGTCCATTTCCTTTTTCTTTTTTTCTACATCTCTTTGTCTAATAGTACAATCATTTTCCAAATGCCCTTGACAATAGAAACAATAATCAGGAATATTATCATATTCAATTTTCTGCCATCTCCCAATAGTGATATCTTCCCCGATATAGCCCATCCAAATATAAGGAGGTCTCTTTTGAAAGAGATCCACTTGAACCTTCACCCTAGCTTGACTACCCCTAGTCTTTTTAATAGAAGCAGAATCTAAGTATAACACTTTTCCTATAGGAGAAAGAAGCCCTATCACAAACTCTTTATTATGACAATGCCAAGGTAATTTCGGTAAAGAGATCCATATAGGGACTATAGGAGTTTCTTCAGCTGGCTTAAAACTAGGAGTCCATACTTGAATCCTCATTAGTTTGCCAGAAATATTCATCCTTTGTTTAGTCCATACCATATTCTAATCGAGCTCATTAGCAAGATCAATATAAATATGTCGAGAATTAAAATGCACAATTTTAACTCCACCAGAAAGTTGAGTCTGTAAAATAAAATTGTTCCTAATAAGATCCACTTTAGGCATGGTGGTACTAAACTTTCCAATGAGAGTATATTTACAAGTTGCTGCTAAATCTCTAATGATCTCATCTTTATCGTATAGGACAACAGGTAGACCTTGTTTCGTAGTAATTTCAGGAGCTGTCAAATTAATGCTAACTTCACATTTGGCCTGATTATGTCTAAGTCGATTAGCATAGGTCTGCACTATTGTGTAAGAAGCAGGTTCAACGACTTGATCAGGTTTGGGAGTATTAGAAGGAAATTGAGGATGATAAATTCTATCATTAGTAGAAGATTTAGGGACCTGTCGATCAAAGTTGCTAGAAATTCTAGGAAAATTGGAATGGTAATCCTACTGTTGATCAGTTCGATTAGTATCCCTAGTCTGAGTACCATGAACAGGCCCCAAACTACCAAAATTTCCCTATTCTTTAGCAACCCAAGCCTTCGATGGATCATTCTCAATTCTATGAAACTCATTAGTAGAAACATTATATGCAGGAGTTATAGTTGGACGAGATTTATCAATAGAAGGGTTACCTGATTCTTTGCCATGTTTCTTATTGAAATCTTCCACATTAGATGTGCTAGATTGACCCAAATCTTGGACATGTTGTTTACCTTCTCTATGTGGATTTTTTGGTTGTGTAAATAGTCGTAGTTCATCAGATGAAACCAATTTTCCAGAATCCGTCGCTGAAATTCCTGTAGAGTCACCTGAAGCTTCTCTTCCGATATTTCCCCCATGGAACGAACTTGAAACTTTAGTGGGGTGTCCTCTACGATCAGTATTACAATCAATCCCCAATAGCAAATTCTGGTCGAATCACCTCCTGAATGTTACAATCTTGAGGGCGCCTTTGAGGTGATTCACCAACGGACCTAGCCGCCGTAACTGGTTAATTTCACGAGATTGGGATGGGTAATTCAGACAATTTTTGGCCATCTTCTACCTCATGAGACTGGGATATCATTTCGTTTGCCTTTGTACCATGAATTTGACTCGAATCTCCCATAGGAACATATCTATGAGTCCCATCCGACTGCTTTTCCATAGCAGTGTGGATCGCCTCTTCTCTCACCTGCGAGGAGTTGTAGGATCAGTCTGATGATGATTCATATATGTATGGATGTAGATTTTGCTAGTTCAACATTGTAACAGGATCTTGTGGCCTAAATATATCTGATAGCAGCCGACCATCCATGTTCTTCATGCTGAAATTGTGACAAATTAGCGGAGATGGCTAATTTTTTGAAAATTCTTGAAGAACTCTAGAGAGAGAAAATTTTTAGAGAGAAAAAATTTAGGAAATGAGAAGGCAGGGTTTAGGGTTAGGGTTTAAGGTTTATCGTTTAGGGTTTAGTGTTTAGGTTTAGAGTTAAGAGTTTATGGTTAAGGGATTAGGGTTTAGGGTTTAAAATTTAGGGTTTTGGGTTTAAAATTTAGGGTTTAATGTTTAAAGTTTAGGGTTTATTGTTGAAGGTTGAGGGTTTTAATTTTAGGGTTTAGTGTTAGGGTTTAGGGTTTAGGGTTTAGGGTTTAGGGCTTTGGGTTTAGGATTTAGAGTTAAGAGTTTATGGCTAAGTATTTAGGGTTTAGGGTTTAGGGTTTAGGGTTTAGAGTTTAGGGTTGTAGGTTTAGGGTTTAGGGTTTTGGGTTATAGGTTTTGGGTTTAGGGGTTATGATTCAGAGTTTAGGGGTTACAGTTAAGTGTTTAGGATTTAGGGTTTAGGGTTTACGAGTTAGGGTTTAACATTTAGAGTTTAGGATTTAGGATTTAGGATTTAGGGTTTAGGGTTTTACGTTTAGAGTTTAGGATTTAGGAATTAGGGTTTAAGAATTAGGTATAAGGTTTAGGATTTATAGTTAGGGGTCAGTATTAGGGATTAGGGATTACGGTTTAGGGTTTATAGTTTAGGGTTTATGGATGAGGGTTGAGGGTTTAGGTTTTAGGGTTTAGGGGTTAGGGTTTAGAGTTTAGGGTTTAGAGAGATGAATTTATGGTTGAGAGTTTAGGGTTTAAAATTTAGGGCTTAAGGTTTTGGTTTTCGGGTTTAGGGTTTAGGGTTTAGGGTTTAGGATTTAGGGTTTAGGATTTATGATTTAGGGTTTAAGGTTAAGGGTTTTAGAGTTTCGGGTTAAAGGTTTTTTTTTCTTTTCTCCTTCTCCTTACCAACCTTTGAACCCTTGACCCACTAGTGGGATGGAGCAAACTCCTCAACCACTATGAATAAGGAGGCCAGTCGGGTTAAAGGTTTAAGGTTTCAGGTTTAGGGTTTAGTGTTTCAAGTTGTAGGTTTTGGAGTTTAGGGTTTAGGGTTTAGTGTTTAGAGGTAAGGATTTAGGGTCAAGGGTTTAGGGTTTAGCGTTTAACATTTAGAGTATAGGGTTACAGTTTATGGTTTAGGATTTTGGGTTTAGAGTTTGGATTTAGGGTTTAGTGTTTAGGTTTAGGGTAAGGGGTTAGGATATAGGATTTAGGGTTTAGTGTTTTGGCGTTTAGGATTAGGGTTTAGGGTTTAGGATTTTGGGTTTAGAGTTTCGATTTAGGGTTTAGTGTTTAGGTTTAGGGTTAGGGTATATGATTTTGGGTTTAGGTGTTTAGCATTTAGGGTTTAGGGTTTGGATTTAGCGGTTAGGATTTAGAGTTTCGGGTTTATGGTTTAATGTTAAGGGTATAGGGGTTTAGGGTTTTGTGTTTTGGTTTAAGAATTTAGGGTTTATGGTTTACGGTTTTGGGTTTAGGGTTTAGTGTTTAAGATTTAGGGTATAGGGTTACAATTTTGGGTTTAGGATTTTGGGTGTAGAGTTTGGATTTAGGGTTTAGTGTTTAGGTTTAGGGTAAGGGGTTAGGATATAGGATTTAGGGTTTAGTGTTTAGTGTTTAGGATTAGGGTTTAGGGTTTAGGATTTTGGGTTTAGAGTTTCGATTTAGGGTTTAGTGTTTAGGTTTAGGGTTAGGGTATATGATTTTGGGTTTACGTGTTCAGCATTTAGGGTTTAGGGTTTGGATTTAGCGATTTGGATTTAGAGTTTAGGGTTTATGGTTTAATGTTAAGGGTATAGGGGTTTAGGGTTTTGTGTTTTGGTTTAAGAATTTAGGGTTTATGGTTTACGATTTTGGGTTTAGGGTTTAGCGTTTAAGATTTTGGGTATAGGGTTACAGTTTAGGGTTTAGGATTTTGGGTTTACAGTTTGGATTTAGGGTTTAGTGTTTAGGTTTAGGGTAAGGGGTTAGGATATAGGATTTAGGGTTTAGTGTTTAGTGTTTAGGATTAGGGTATAGGGTTTAGGATTTTGGGTTTAGAGTTTCGATTTAGGGTTTAGTGTTTAGGTTTAGGGTTAGGGTATATGATTTTGGGTTTACGTGTTTAGCATTTAGGGTTTAGGGTTTGGATTTAGCGATTTGGATTTAGAGTTTAGGGTTTATGGTTTAATGTTAAGGGTATAGGGGTTTAGGGTTTTGTGTTTTGGTTTAAGAATTTAGGGTTTATGGTTTACGGTTTTGGGTTTAGGGTTTAGCGTTTAAGATTTAGGGTATAGGGTTACAGTTTAGGGTTTAGGATTATGGGTTTAGAGTTTGGATTTAGGGTTTACTGTTTAGGTTTAGGGTAAGGAGTTAGGATATAGGATTTAGGGTTTAGTGTTTAGTGTTTAGGATTAGGGTTTAGGGTTTAGGATTTTTGGTTTAGAGTTTTGATTTAGGGTTTAGTGTTTAGGTTTAGGGTTAGGGTATATGATTTTGGGTTTACGTGTTTAGCATTTAGGGTTTAGGGTTTGGATTTAGGGGTTAGGATTTAGAGTTTAGGGTTTATGGTTTAAGGTTAAGGGTATACGGGTTTAGGGTTTTGTATTTTGGTTTAAGAGTTTAGGGTTTATAGTTTTGGGTTTTGGGTTTAGGGTCTAGGATTTAGGGTTTACGGTTAAGGATTTAGGGTTTAGAGGTTAGGATTTAGAGGTTAGGGTTTAGTGTTTAGGATTTAGGGTTTAGGGCTTAGGTTTTGGATTTAGGGTTTAGAGTTTGGATTTAGTTTTTAGTGTTTAAGTTTTGGGTTAGGGTATATGAATTAGGGTTTAGAATTTAGTGTTTAGGGTTTGGATATAGGGTTTAAAGTTTAGGTTTTGCATTAGAATTTAGGTTTTAGGGTTTCGGGTTTAGGGCTTAGAGTTTATGGTTTATAGTTAAGGGTTTAGGGTTTCGGGCTCAGGTTTTAGGGGTTAGAGTTTAGGGTTTTGGATTTACTGTTTAGGGTTTAAGGTTTAGGATTCAGGGGTTTGAGTTCTAAGTTTAGGGTTAAGGGGTTAAGGGGTTAGGATTTAGGATTTAGGGTTCAGTATTTAGTGTTTAGCATTTAGGGTTTATGGTTCTGGCTTAGGATTTAGGATTTAGGGTTTAGGATTTAGGGTTTAGAGTTTGGATTTAGGTTTTACTGTATAGGTTTAGCGTTATGGTATATGATTTAGGGTCTAGACTTTAGATTTTAGGGTTTACGATTTAGGGTTTGGATTTAGGGTTTAAGGTTTAGGGTTTAAGGTTTAGAGTTTATTGTTTATAGTTTAGGGTTTATGTTTTAGGGGTTAGAGTTTTGGTTTTGGGTTTTGCGTTTAGGGTTTAGGATTTAGTGTTTAGGGTTTAGGGTTCAGTGTTTTGAGTTGTAGGTTTATGATTTATGGGTTAGGATTTTGGATTTAGGATTCAGTGTTTAGAGTTTAGGAATTAGGGTTTAGGGTTTAGGATTCAGAGTTTAGGGTTTATGGTTTAGAGTGTGGGATTTAGGCCTTTGGGTTTAGATTTAGGGTTTAGGGTTTAGTTTTAGAGTCAGGGTTTAGGATTTAGGGTTTACATTTAGAGTTTTGGATTTAGTGTTTAGGGTTTAAGATTTAGGTTTAGGGTTAAGAATTTACGGTTAGGGGTCAGGATTTGGGATTAGAGTTTAGGGTTTAGGGTTTAGGTTTAGGATTTAGTGTTTAGGGTTTAGGGTCTACTATTTAAAGTTTAGGGTTTATGCTTAATGGTTTAGGGTTTGAATTTTAGGGTTTAGGTTTTAGGGTTAGGGTTTAAGGTTTATCGTTTAGGGTTTAGGTTTAGACTTAAGAGTTTATGGTTAAGGGTTTAGGGTTTTGGGTTTAAAATTTAGGGTTTAGGGTTTAGGGTTTAGGGTTTATTGTTTAATGTTTAGGGTTTATGGTTGAAAGTTGAGGGTTTTAATTTTTGGGTTTGGTGTTAGGGTTTAGGGTTTACGGTTTAGGGATTAGGGTTGAGGGTTTAGAGTTAAGACTTTATGGTTAAATATTTAGGGTTTAGGGTTTAAAATTTAGTGATTAGGGTTTAGGGTTGTAGGTTTAGGGTGTAGGCCATAGGGTTGTAGGTTTAGGGTTTAGTTTTAGAGTTAGGGTTTAGGGTTTACGGTTTACATTTAGAGTTTAGGATTTAGTGTTTAGGGTTTAAGGTTTTGGTTTAGGGTTAAAAATTTAGGGTTAGGGGTCAGGATTAGGGATTAGAGTTTACGGTTTAGGGTTTAGGTTTAGGATTTAGTGTTTAGGGTTTATTGTTTAAACTCTTGGATTTATGGTTAAGGGTTGAGGGTTTAATTTTAGGGTTTAGGTTTTAGGGTTTTGGCTTAGGGATTAAGGTTTATCGTTTAGGGTTTAGGGTTTAGGTTTAGAGGTAAGGGTTTATGGTTAAGGGTTTAGGGTTTAGGGTTTAGGGTCAGGGTTTATGGTTTAAGGTTGTAGGTTTAGGGCTTACTTTTAGAGTTAGGGTTTAGGATTTAGGGTTTACATTTAGAGTTTAGGATTTAGTGTTTAGGGTGTAAGGTTTAGGTTTAGGGTTAAAATTTTAGGGTTAGGGGTCAGGATTTGGGATTAGAGTGTAGGGTTTAGGTTTAGGATTTAGTGTTTAGGGTTTAGGGTTTACTGTTTAAAGTTTAGGGTTTATGGTTAAGGGTTTAGGGTTTTAATTTTAGCGTTTAGGTTGTTGGGTTTCGGGTTAGGGCTTAAGGTTTATCGTTTAGGGTTTAGGTTTAGAGTTAAGAGTTTATGGTTAAGGGTTTAGGGTTTAGAGTTTTGGGTTTAGGGTTTACTGTTTAAACTTTAGGGTTTATGGTTGAAGGTTGAGGGTTCTAAATTTAGGGTTTAGGGTTTAGGGCTTAGGGTCTAGGGTTTAGAGTTAAGAGTTTATGGTTAAGTATTTAGGGTTTAGGGTTTAAAATTTAGGGTTTAGGGTTTTGGGTTTGGGGTTTAGGGTTTAGGGTTGTAGGTTTAGGGTTTAGGGTTTACGGTTTAGGGTTTTGGGTTATAGGTTTAGGGGTTAGGGGTTATGATTCATTTTTTAGGGTTTAGGGTTTTGAGTTTAGGATTAAGGGTTTAGTGTTTAGCATTTAGGGTTTAGGGTTTAGAGTTTAGGAATTATGATTTAGGGTTTAGGGTTTAACGTTTAGAATTTAGGATTTAGGATTTAGGGTTTAGGGTTTTACGTTTAGAGTTTAGGATTTAGGATTTAGGGTTTAAGAATTAGGCTTAGGGTTTAGGATTTAGAGTTAGGGGTCAGGATTAGGGATTAGGGTTTAGGATTTAGGGTTTATAGTTTAAACTTTAGTGTTTATGGATAAGGGTTGAGGGTTTTAATTTTAGGGTTTAGGTTTTAGAATTTAGGGTTTAAAGTTACTAGTTTATGGTCAAGAGTTTAGGGTTTAAGGTTTTGGTTTTAGGATTTAGGGTTTAAGCTTTAGGGTTTAGGATTTAGAGTTTAGGGTTGAAGGTTTTAGGGTTTAGGGTTTTGGGGTTAGGTTTTAGGGTTTCGAGTTAAAAGTTTTTTTTCATTTCTCCTTCTCCTTACCATCCTTTGAACCTTTGAACCACTAGTGGGATGGAGCAAACTCTTTAACTACTATGAACAAAGAGGCTAGTCGTGTTAAAGGTTTAATGTTTCAGGTTTAGGGTTTAGGTTTTATGGTTTAGGGTGTCAAGTTGTAGATTTAGAGTTTAGTGTTTAGGGTTTAGAGGTAAGGATCTAGGGTCAAGGGTTTAGGGTTTAGCGTTTAGGATTTAGGGTTTAGGATTTAGGGTTTAGGGTTTAGGGTTTAGGGTTTAGACTTTAGGGTTTAGGGTTTATGGCTTAGGGTTTTGAGTTTAGATTTAGGGTTTAGGGTTAGGGTTTAGGGTTTATGGTTAAGTATAGGGTTTAGGGTTTATGGTTTAGCATTTAGGTTTTAGAGTTTATGGTTTTTTGTTTTTTTTTTTTAATTTAATGACCCTTGGGTGGGTCAGGGGCTGAGCAATACCCCCAGGCCTTATCATTTATAAAAAAAAATTATACAAGGAGGGCGACAAATACCTTACCTCCAATCTTAAGGTGGGTGAAGAATCGACCTACCTACTAAGATTAGTCGACTCCACCCTATACAATAAGATGTATTATTAAACTAAGCACCTAGAGAGGACTCCTCTCTTAATACAAAGTTCTAATAATACATAAATAAGGGAGACTCTCCCCTTACAAGAAATTTAGATTTATGTCTAATCAAACTACTATACCTAAAGACATAGTAATTGGAAAAATAAAATCTCGTGAATCAACTTGTCTAGGGATTGTATGAGTCCTTCTTACAGCACTTGGTATATCATGAGTATTAATGAGATTCTCTCAAGTTTGTCACTATTACTTTCTTCACTGTTGGCTTGAAAAACAAGCTGAACATCTTGTCTTCTTGAGAACTCCCCTAGCTGCAGATAACTCCTTCTTGTTGCGCTTGGTTTTGATTATCGAGTAATAGATGTGTGGCTGTTAATTTACACAAGATACCATGCATGTTGTTATACTATATGCTTCTGGAGAATTTCCACCACCACCAGGAGCTCCTATTCCTAATCAAACAACCAAACTAAGTTAGTAGTTAAGTTAAAGAGAGAAGCAGGAAATCGAGGAAGTGTGTTGAAAATCAAGGAGGAATTTTAATCCTTCTCAGTTTTTTTCTTCTGAAACTTTGAATTCCCATTTTCTCCAGAATATAACTTCCTCTAACTGCTTTTGGTAACTGGTTGGGAGTGTAATAATGTTGGATGATATCTTGCTTATGACTTTGTTTGGACAACAAGTCTGTTGTACTGTTGGCCTCTCTGTATGTATGAACACAGTGAACATATGTACACTGTTTAGCAATGTCATGTAGCTCCTGCACAAACCTGCTAAGCCTCCAAGGAGGATCAGAAATCTGCAAAAACCATTTGGTTAGTAATTCAGAATCCACTTCTAAAATGATGTTTTGATACCCATGTTGGATACACCAATTGAGCCCATAACTGGCAGCCTGTACCTCTGATTATTGGTCCCTTCACCCAATGGTATAGCAAATGCATAAACAATAATCCCATTCGAATCCCTCAGAATTCCACCCCCTCCAATCTTTCCTGGGTTATTCAAGGCACTACCATCCATATTCAGTTTATAATTAGAAATAGAGGGAGTTTTCCACCTTACTGAGATGACTCTAACCTCATGTACAACATGTTCTATCATGTTTACAACCTCTGGCCACTGACTTGGCCACTGAATTCAAGATAGAGTTAAGAGTTAATTAGTCTAGAGAGTTCTTCCAAGTCATTTTGAGAAGTCTTTTAGAACTTGTTTTAAGACTTGTGTACTTGAGTATGAGGATGAGTAGAGTTGAGTTTCATTTTTCAAAATTAATATATTGGAACTAAGTATTCCCAAGATGTAATTGTTTCTACATTTAAATGAGGGGAAACACCAATTTCCAATGGAGTTCATGAAAAGTTTTGAGTAATATCTCTTTTTAGAGAAACCTTTTGAGTAATAATCTCAAAGTTGAGGATGAGGAAATGTTTTTATATTTATGAGCTAAGTTATATTTTGGGAGTAGTATTGAGCACTGATATGGGGACGAGTTCAGATAACTGAAAGTCTTCATAAACTATGTAGCCAATGTGGGTAGAAAGCGTCATACTTTTTAGATGACTCCTTATTACTTTTTAAGCATATCTTAGTGGATTCACTTAGTTGAGGAGTTCTAAACCTCGGCATGGTGTATGACAATTCTGGCAGCGTGGGCGAGACGTTATATCATCACATAGCTCATAGTGATGGTTTTCGATTAGAGAATCTCCTAAACAAAGGTTTTTTGTAGTTTTACATACAAACTGAGTTATATTGTATTTTCCAATGCATTGAGTTGTTGTGTACACTTTTTAAAAGTTTTTATTTATATCGCATTATTGTTATTACTTTTATAATAAAATGAGTTGAGATTGAGTTGAGGTTGAGTTGAGTTGAGACAGGGTAAGTTGTTTCTTCAGTTCCAATTTAAGCTTATGCCATGTTTTAGATTTCCCCTTGCATGCTCATACATTCAATATACTGACGCCATTTGTCATGCCCCGAGAGTACCCCAGGATGCGAACACGGGACATAGGATCTCGAGTGACCCCAAGCGAACCCTACTGGTATATCATAAGCATACTTAAAGATAGCTGAATTAAGAAAGTACTCTGCAGAAGCTTTAAACATTATGTAAACTAAAAGGATGGGGAATACCCATTAATATCTGAATAAATTAACTGTTAGTTTAATGACAACAGAAATATCAGACTCCAAAGCTAAAAGTGAATCTAACTATGTCTGAAATAAAGCATCTAATTGACTAGAAATGATGGGACATGCCCCAGCTAAATCTAGCAAAATTTGAAACTAAAGACTGAAAGTAGAAAGATAACATGTCAATTGTCCTCCACGAATAAGGAATCACCACTGGTGCTGCTGAAATGGAGATTGGGAATCGATCAATGCGTGATCTGAAAGCTGAGGACATGAACCTACATCACCAGAAGATGTAGCGCAGAGTATGCGTCAATACTTGAAAGGTACTGAGCATGTAGGATAGGATAAAGCTGAACAATACACATAACCAAACAAAGCATATAATTGGGCAATGAAATGAGATGAGCATGATACTGTACTAAAAATACTGAACATGAACTAAGTGACTGCAATGGCCAAGTTTATAACATGATGAAATTGAATATTGAATTGTAATGTAAACTTGGTCAATGCACTAGAATCTGATTGTGGGAGCTACTAATAACCGACATAACACCACATGAACTATATGTGGAGTCTGATGTATACTCCCAATCGAGAGGACCCAATATACCCTGCTAGAGGTATAGAGGCATGACTAGCGTGATCACTAAACTGATGCCCACAAAGGGCACTTATAACCTATGAGGGCACATAGTTCTAGGACTTGAGGGTTACTAACCCTAGTCTAACTCGGTATAAAGCCTACTTCCAACTGAATATGTGAAATCTATAATATACTAAAGTAAACTAGATAGCTCAATAATCTAACATGCAAATCTGAAAATGCAACATGTAAATCTGATAATGAAACATTGAAAAACTGAGGCATGTATATCTGTTTATCTGTCCTAGCTTATGTAATTCATGAACTTAAAGAACTACGTAACTAGGGTTCTGAGTTTATGCATGAATCTAGGCAAACACAATACTACTACATGATAATCTGATTAGGAACATTAAAATAACTAATTCAAAATAATCTGCTGATATTCTAGAAACCTTAGGTCTAGATAATATGGAGGGAATAAAGAATTTGACTGAATCCTAGTGACCTAATGGGTGAAAGGAGCCCACTAGTGAAATCCCACATACCTGGAGATGAATTCCATGGAGAAATCTTTCAATTTCAGGGCTGAAACTGATGAAAACCTATTGCATTTTTGGACTGGGGCTTGGTCGACTCTTTCTCCTTCATTTCATTCAACTAGATGAATTTTTGGAGAATGAGTTGACTAGGGTAAGTTCTATTTAAGTTGCTAGGCAAAAACTGACAAAAAACTACGTAGTTTAGGGGTTAGAGGATGTAGTTTAGGGGTCCAACGCATAAGGAAAAGGCTAAACGACCCCTGATTTAAGAGCTGTCCGGGTCACCGACGGGCCAGACCGATGGACCGACGGTCCGTTTTGGTCGGTCGTTGTTCGGCTTCAGAGAGTTGAAATTTGAGGGTCTTACCTACGGCCCTGGACCACGGACTGTGGTCTGACCTACGATTTGTAGGTCCTGGCGTGGATCTACCCTTAGCCAAATTTTCTGGGCTTTCTGGGGAAGGGCTGCAGGTGGCCATCCATGCACCCCACCTACAGTCCGTGGGTGGTGCCCATCAGTGGCACCTGCAACTTCTGGAATCTGCAATCTGGTGTGTCTAGGATATAGGGTGTTACATTAGCTACCCCTTGGGAACATTCGTCGTCAAATGAAGACTAAGCTAGCTGAATATGGAGGAAAAGAGCTTCAAACTCTACCTCTAAACACTGGAAACTGAAATCTTTCTAAACTAAGTTATAAGAATACGCAAATATGTTGAAAATGCAAGTATAAACTAAAGGAACAAAATACTAAGACTGAATTTACGCATGAATGACTGAAGAAATTAGAGAGGAACTATTACCTCAAGTTGGAATAGAATCGGAAGGAAAGAGATGAGGATACTTGGCCTTCATGGCTACTTCTATTTCCCAAGTAGCTCCCTCTACACACTGACTCCTCCACAAAACTTTCACTGAAAAGACTTCTTTGTTTCTCAACCTTCGAACCTGACGATCAAGAATTTCAACTGGCTTATCCTCATAAATAAGACTATCCTTCACAGCCACACTTTCTAAAGAACTATAGATGTTGGATCACCTACACACTTCTTCAACAACAAAATGTGAAAGACCGGATGCACTGCTGCTAGTTCTACTGGCAACTCTAACTCATAAGCTACTTTACCAACCCTTTTCAAGATCTTGTAAGGGCCTACATATCTAGGAATGAGCTTCCCTTTCTTGCCAAATCTCATCACCCCCTTCATAGGTGACACTTTCAGGAAAACCCAATTATCAATTTGGAACTCCAAGTCCCTTCTCATTATATCTGCATAGGACTTCTCACGACTCTGGGTTGTCTTAAGTCTATCCCTGATGAGCTGAACTTTTTCCATAGCATCCTGCACTGAATCTGTCCCTATCAAGGCTACTTCACCTACTTCACCAACCAACTGGAGATCTGCACCTACGCCCATACAATACCTCATAAGGGGCCATTTGAATGTTGGAATGGTAGCTATTATTGTAGGCGAACTCTATAAGAGGAAGGTGATCATCCCAACTACCCTTGAAATCGATCACAGAATCTCTCAACATGTCCTCTAAGTTCTGAATGGTATGCTATGCCTGACCATCCATCTGTGGATGAAATGTTGCGCTAAGATTAACCTGAGTACCAATACCTTTCTAAAAAGATTTCCACAAATATACGTAAACTGAGGACCTTTATCTGAGATGATAGACAAAGGAACCCCATGCAACCTGACTATCTCATTAATGTAAAGCTTGGCATAGTCCTCTGCTGAATCTGTAGTCTTAACAACTAAAAAGTGCGCAGACTTGGTAACTTTGTCAACTAACGCCCAAATGGAGTCATGTTGTCTGCGAGTACGAGGTAAACCTATAATGAAGTCCAGGTTAATAACTTCCCACTTCCAAGTAGGAATGTTGATCTCTTGAGTCATTCCTCCTAGTTTATGATGTTCTACCTTCATTTGTTGACAATTAGGGCACTTTGCCAAAAAATCTGCTATATCTCTTTTCATACTGATTGACAAAAAGACTTCCCGTAGATCACGGTACATCTTAGTGGCGCATGGATGAATAGAATACTTAGAGTTATGGGTTTCTGCAGGAATCTGTTCTCTCAACTCACCCACTTTAGGAACACATAATCGACCCTAATAGCGAAGCACACCATCTCTTCTTTGGGCGAAAATCTCAACTCTCTACTGATGAATTGTACCCGTTAGTTGAAGCAATATTAGATCACTATCTTGCTTTTCCTTAACTTCCACTACCAATGAAGATTCTGACCCATTCTGAACCGTTAAACCACCATTTGTTATACTCATAAGGCGAACTCCCAAGCGATCAAACATGTGAACATCTTTTTCTAGTTACTTTCTTTCTTCCTCAGCATGTGCTACACTACCCATAGATAGTCTACTAAGAGCATCTGCTACTACATTGGCTTTACCAGGATAGGAATGCACACTCATATCATAATCCTTGAGGAACTCAAGCAATCTCCTCTGGCGAAGATTCAACTCTTTCTGGGGGAACACATACTGAAGGCTCTTATAGTTTGTGAACACATCTACATGAACACCATACAAGTAATGTCTCCAAATCATAAGTGCAAACACCACTGTTGCAAGATCGAGGTCATGAGTTGTATAATTCTTCTCATGCACCTTAAGTTGTCTAGAAGCATAAGCTATAACCTTACCTCGCTACATCAATACACAACCTAGGCCCACTCTTGATGCATCACAATAGATCACATAACCATCTGAACCCTCTGGTAGAGTAAAAACATAAGTTGTAGTCAACCTAGTTTTCAGTTTCGTGAAGCTTTTCTCACAATCATCTGACTACTGAAACTTGACCTTTTTCTGAGTCAAATTAGTCAATGAAGAAGCTATGGATGAAAATACTTCCATGAACCTTCTGTAATAACCAACCAAACCCAAGAAACTTCTGATATCTATCGGAGAGGTAGGTCTGGGCCATTGTTTCACTTCTTTTATTTCTGAGAATCCACTCGGATTCCTTCGCTAGACATAATATGACCAAGGAAACCAACATATTTCAACCAAAACTCACATTTGCTAAACTTAGCGAATAAGTGGTGATCCTTGAGAGTTTGCAGAACAACCCTCAAATGCGTCCCGTGTTCTTCCTCATTGCCAAAGTAAATGAGATATCATCAATAAATACGATAACAAACAAGTCCAAACACTGCTTGAACACTCTATTCATCAAATCCATGAAAGCAGCAGGAACATTGGCTAGTCCAAATGACATAACTACAAACTCATAATGACCATATCGAGTTCTAAAGATATTTTTGGGATGTCAATATCTCAGACTTTGAGCTGATGATAACTGGATCTGAGGTCTATTTTTGAGAAATGACTAGCACCCTAAAGTTGGTCAAACAAGTCATCAATTTGGCGGATAGGATACTTATTCTTGATTGTGACTTTGTCCAACTACCTATAGTCAATGCACATTCTGAGAGAACCATCTTTCTTTTTCACGAATAATACTGGTGGACCCCATGGGGAAATACTAGGTCTGATGAAGCCCTTATCTAGAAAGTCTTGCAACTGTTCCTTCAATTCCTTAAGCTTAGCTAAAGCCATTCTGTAAGAAGGAATAGAAATAGGCTGGGTATCTAGAAGTAGATCAATTCCAAAGTCGATTTCCCTTTCGGGAGGAACTCCGGGAAGATCTTCTGGGAACTTATTAACTCTTGGAACTGAGCCAAGAGTTGGGGTTTTGGAGCTTGGATCCTTAACCCAAACTAGATGATAGAGATACCCCTTAGAGATCATCTTTATGGCCTTAAGGTAAGAAATGAATCGACCCATAGACGTTAAGCTACTACCCTTCCATTCAAAGATTGGTTAGTCCGGAAACAAAAAAAATGAATGAGCCTAGTTCTATAATCAACTGATGTATAACAGGAATGTAACCAATCCATGCCTAGAATGACATCAAAGTCTACGTTTTCTAACTCTACAAGATATGCTGAAGTGACTTTTTGAGAGACTGTGACAGGGCAATTTATGTATACCAGTCTAGCTACAATTGGGTCACCGACTTGAGTAGAGACTGAGAAGTGTTCTGAGAGAATTTCTGGACTGGCATTGAAATTTACTGCTATATATAGAGTTACAAAGGAAAGAGTAGCCCCTGGATCTAACAAAGCATAAACATCTAAGTTAAAGACTCGTAACGTACCAGTGACCACATTAGGATAATCTTCCTTATCCTGGCGAGCCTGAAGGGCATACAACCTGTTTTGGTGTTGTCCGCCATCTCTAGCATATGAGTTACCTTGCTGAGTCGGGTAACCTGCTGGTGCTGCTAAAGTTGTAGACTGAGCCCTACCATTATTTCCTCCTTGGCCCTGTTTAGCAGAAGGACAATCTCTTAACCTGTGATCAGACTGAACACAGCCAAAACATCCTTCCTTTCCTGCAAGACACTCTCTCGGATGGTTATTACCACACTTTAGACAAGTTGGGTAGGTTCTGGTGCCTGAAATACTCCCTTGAGACTTAGAGCCTGATGCCCTACCTTTTTTATCCTATCAAAACTTGGAGGATGGAACACTAGCTGATGAAGGTGCTGGAGCTGAAGACTTTTACTGAAACTGCGTGCGATTTCCACCACCCGATTTCTGTTGCGAATACTCATAGTTGCATGTTCTAGCCTTCTTATTATCCTTAGCTTGTTCCCTAATCTTATCTCCCTTAACCTGCAGAGCATGAGTCATGATCCTAGAGATGTTTATATTATCTGGTAACATAGCATTCCTACACTCTGTCTTCACTAAGTCGGATACCCCATATAGAAACTTGTTCATTTGAACCCTGGAATTAGCAACCATGTGAGGAGTATACCTGGAGAGTTGGTTGAACTTGAGTCTATATTCTTTGACTAACATGCTACCTTGCCTCAAATTCATGAACTCCTTAGCTTTTGCCTCCCTCAACTCTCTTTGGAAGAACATGTCCAGAAAAGTCTCACTAAAGCACTTCCAAGTGATATGAGTTGATCTGTACCCCTGTTTTATTTCCATTGAGTAAAATAGATGTAAGCTACATCTTTAAGCTAGTAGGATGCTAACTCCACCCTATCATTTCCAGTCACTTGCATCACTCCAAATATCTTCTTGACCTCATCTATGGAGTTTCGGGGATCCTCACCATTTTGCGACCCTAAAAACTTAGGCGAATTCATCCTAAGAAAATCATGAACCCTGGCTGCCACTGATCAACCACATGAATTTGCAAGAACTGAACCTGCTGGTTATTTTGGTTGGTCACACTCTGAGACAAAAGCTGAATGGCATTCCTAAAATCAGCATTCGAAACTTCATGATTGGGGACTGGAGGAGCTGTGTTAGTGTTGCGTGCATTCACATTCCTTATGTAAGCTCTACGAGGAGGCATGATGTGAAAATACGTAACGATGGATTAGAAAGAGAGATCATACCAACGCATGATAAGAATATCAAGAAAGTGAAGTTTTCCTAAAACACTTCATAGCCTCCCTCTCATTAGATGTGGTGCACTTCACACCCATGAAAATGACTCTAGTTGGGTGCGACTTTTCAGACATCCAGGACTCTTAAACATAATGCTCTGATACCAAGTTTCTCATACCCCGAGGATACCCCCAGGACGCAGAAAGAGGACCTAGGATCACGAGTGACCCCAAGCTAACCCTGCTCGAATATCATAAGCATACATAAAGATAACTCAATTAATAAAGTATAATGCGGAAGCTTTAAACATCATATAAACTAAAGTATGGGGAATACCTATTAATATCTGAATAAATGAACTGTGAGTTTAATGACAACTAAAATATCAAACTCCAAAGCCAAAACTGAATCTAACTATGTCTAAAATAAAGCCTCTAATTGACTACAAATGCTAGGACATGGTTTAGCTAAATATAGCAAACTCTGAAACTAAAGACTGAAAGTTGAAAGATAACATGTCTATAGTCCTCGAAGAATCAGGACTCAACACAGGTGCTGCTGAAGTGGAGATTGGGAACCGATCTATGCGTGATCTGAAAGTTAAGGACATGAACCTACACACGAGAAGATGTAGCTCAGAGTATGCGTCTGTACCTGAAAGGTATTGAGCATGCCAGATAGAATAAAGCTGAACAATATACATAACTGAACAAATCATATAAATGGGCAATGATATGAGATGAGTATGATACTATACTGAAAATACTAAACATTAACTAACTGAATGCAATGACCAAGTTTATAACATGTTGAAACTGAATAATGAACTATATTGGTAACCTTGTCAATACACTAGAATCTCACTGTGGGAGCTACTAATAACCAAAATAAAACCACATGAGCTAAATGTGGAGTCCGATGTATACGCCCAATCGAGAGGATCCAATATACCCTGCTAGAGGTATAGTGGCATGACTAGAGTGATCACTAAATTGATTCCCATAGAGGGGACTTATAACCTATGGGGGAACATAGTTCTGGGACTTAAGGGTGACTGACCCTAGTCCAAATTGGTATAAAGCCTACTCCCAACTGAATATGTGAAATCTATAACATACTGAAGTAAACTGGATAGCTCAATAATTTGACATGCAAATCTGAAAATGCAACATGTATATCTGAAAATGAAACATTTGAAAACTGAGGCGTGTATATTGGTTTATCTGTCCTAGCTAATATAATTCATGAACTAAAAGAACTACGTAACTAGGGTTCTAAGTTTATGCATGACTCTTGGAAAAAAATACTACTAAATGATAATCTGATTAGGAAAATTAAAATAACTAATTCATAATAATCTGCTGAAATTCTAGAAACCTAGGTCTAGATAATATGGAGAGAATCAAGAATCTGATCAAATTCTAGGGACCTAATGGGTGAAAGGAACTCACTAGTGAAATCCCACATACCTGGTGATGATTTCCACAGAGAAATCTTTTAATTTCGGGGCTGAAACTGATGAAAACCTGCTGCATTTTTGGACTAGGGCTTTGTCGACTCTTTCTCCTTCTTTTCGTTCAACTAGATAATTTTAGAGAGAATGAGTTGACTAGGGTAAGTTCTCATTAAGTTGCTAGACTAAAACTGACCAAAACTACGTAATATAGGGGTCCAACGCATAGGGAAACTACCAAATGACCCCTGACTTAAAAGTTGTCAGAGTCACCGACGTGCCAGACTGACGGACCGTGGATGCACTAATGGTCCGTTCTTGTAGGCCATCGTTCGACTTCAGAAAGTTGAAATCTGAGGGTTTGACCTACGGCCTTAGACCATGGACCGTGGTCTGACCTACGGTCTGTAGGTCCTAGCGTGGATCTACCCTCAACTAAATTTTCTGGGCTTTCTGGGGAGGGACTGCAGGTGGCAATCTACAAACCTCACCTTCGATCCGTGGGTTGTGCCCATCGTTGGCACCTGCAAATTCTGTAATTTGCAAGCTAGTCTGTGTAGGATACGAGGTGTTACCACATTTGGCCAGCATCATTTCATTATGCAGATACAGGAGATCGGGGTCATCAACATGCGATTCACTGATACCATCTACAGTTCCAAAGCTATTTGGTGAGCCTCCTTCCTTTCGGAGGATCGCTTATTTATGTTTTATCATTTCAGGTTTGTTATTAGGATGTCGTGGATCTCGTCTCGACGTCTATATCAGTTAGTAGAGGCTTCATAGACAGAAAGACAGTAGTAGTTCATGAGTCTTTTTCATTTCCTTGTTTAAATGTTGAGACTTGAGTTGCCCTTGTGGCCAGTTTGAATATTTTAAATGTTCTAAGTATTTGAGACTTTTTAGTTAAAGTCTTCTTTTGAGTTTATCTTATCATGAGTAAGTCTTTCACTGAGAGTTGAGCATGGCCAATGGTTCGCTTGAGGCCAACAATGGTTCTCGAGTGCCCTCCACTTCCAGGGAGTAGGCTCGGGGTGTGATAGTCTATATATCAAATCACTAGCCAAAACAATTTCTCATCGTATTAATAAAAATCCACGGTAAATACCTCGGCATGATAATAATTGGTGGCAAAGACATCGACATCATAACACTCATTGGTAAAGACCTCGACATTATAAACACATGCTAGAAATAACATCGGCACCAAACTATCACATGTCTTGTCATGGTGTGCAATATTCAATGCACACAAGCAATATCACACCACATGGAAGAGACAAGAATTCACACAATTCAAGTCCACTTTCATGTTATCAAGTATTTAATCAATCAATCAACAAGAGGTATTTGGTGATCATCATATAGCCTTTTCATAAACATCAACCCATTATTATTCGTTAAGAGTTACCAAGTGGACAACTAACCCTTTACCTTATTCCAATTACTCCCAACACAGAAGCAACGAAGGGAATGCACAAACTCTACTAAAATACAATATTTAGGAGATTAGTTTCCTTAAATCAATCAATAATTACTCCAAAAGTTGAGTCTTTCACATCCGAATAACTTCTAAAGCCACACAATCTATATCAAAGCAAGTATTCAAAAACATTTTCTGAAAACCATAATACCCATATAAATTCTCGTGAAAAGTGCATAAATATCAATTTCAAGTAAATATGTCACACACAACAAGTGCATAAATCACAAATATTAAGAAAGTCACACATAAACATCAAATACAACAAGTCACAATAATCAATCTCTCACCAGAACCGATTCCCATAGGCATAATATGACTAGTCGGAACCATTTTCCATCGACTTTATATCAAATCATAAGTTAAAACTATTTCACACTGACTTTACATCACATCACTAGCCAAAACCATTTCTCATCGACTTTATATCAAATCACTAGCCAAAACCATTTCTCATGGCTTAATTATAATCGCCGCTAATAACCTCAGCATCATAATAATCACAAGCAAAGACCTCGACATCATAATAGTCACTGGCAAAGACCTCGACATCATAATAGTTGTCGAAAAAGACCTAGACATCATAAACACTTGCCTAAAATGACCTCGACATCAAACTATCACATTTCTCATCATTGCGTTCAATAATCAATGTACACTAGCAATATTACACAACATGGAAGAGATAACAATTCACACAATTCAAGTTACATGTCATGTTATCTAGCATTTCATCAATCAATCAAGAAGGGTTACAACAAGGAAATTCAAAAACATCATGATCATCACATAGCCTTTTCATTTCAACCCCTTTTTATTCTCTAAGATTATCAAGTGGAAAATTAACCCTTCACCTCATTCCAATTACTCCCAACACACAAGCAACAAAGCGAATACACAAATTCTACTAGAATACAAGGTTTAGGAAATTACTTGCCTTAAATCAATCAATAATCACTCTAAGAGTTGAATATTCCCCTTCCGAATAACTTCTAAAGCCACACAATCTAAATAAAAACAAGTATTCACAATTACTTTACGAAAACCACAATACCCCCATCAACACTCTTGAAAAGTGGGTGAATCAATACAAAAGATCAAATTCTGAAAATAGGGTTTGAATGCAAAACATAATACTCGAAAATGATGTTTAACGCTTGAGGAACTCACTAGTTAAAACCATTTTGAAAAAAGGGATCAAAATCACTTCAAAATCACCATTTTAGATAAAAAAAAAGTCCTTTAAAAATCATTCCATTTCCAAATCAAATCTCATATTGTGATGTTAAAATCCATAAATGGTCAAACGGAAATGAAGTTTTAGGATAATAAAAGCTTACCCAAATGATTTAGCACAAGGAAACCTTTCCAAAATCGCCACAACAGTTCGTGAAGCTCAAAAATGAAAAATGGGGTTTAAAACCAAAATATGGCAGGGTTTTTGACATTGCAAAAGCAAACTTAGGTTCGTAAAATTTAACCCCGTAAAAGTGGGAACCATTGCTTTCGCAAACCAGCGTCTACTTTTGCGAACATGCGATCCCGACCCATGGTTAACTTTAGCGAACCCCGCTTAACTCAGACCCTTTGCATTTGTGGCTTGGGTCTCTCTTCTGCGATCCTCATGATCACGAAGTATCCATCGCGAAATAGAAGCACACTAGTTCCAGTAAAACTTGCCAACTTTTAACACATAAAAAAATTTGGAATTCGTTCAGAACCCTGTAAACTCAAACCAGATATGCAACCTAATAATACTCAATGTTGCAGACTCAATGGAACCACAAAAATAGGAATATTAGGTCCCGTTGACCCTAAATCTATGAAAACTACAAGAAACTAACTTAACGCCTTAAAAGGCAAAAAAAGATTGAGACATCTCAAAATTCAACCAAGACCTCACCTAGGCCTAAAATCATCTTCCAAATCCAACGGAACTCTTAGAATTCTGATCCAAGCATCCGAACCCTAAATGTTGACCAAAGTTAACCCAAAGGCTAAAATTCTAAAAATTTACAACTTAGGACCTAATTTTTTCAAAAAGGCACCAAATCAGAAGTTGACATCTCTCACAAATTAGATTTTACCTTTCAAAATTGATGGAATTGATGCAATTCAATTTCGACACTCGAAACTCCAAAAGTCACCCAAAACTACTTTCTTAACAACTTAGCCTTTCAATCTCAAAATTTATAAAATTCTCAACTTTGAACTCAAAATCCAAAACAAACTTTCAAAACTCAATATAGAAGAGTTAGGGTTAATATTGGGAGGGGAAAATGGTAATTTTACAAGGATTACAAAAAATGACCAACTGGGTCATTAATTATTCACTACTAAAAACCATGTTCGTCCTTAATTATAAAGTAAAAAACAGTACCTGGAGCCTCAAAGAGATAAGGATATCTGGCATGCATATCTAACTTTATCTCCCAAGTCGCCTCATGAACTGAACGATGCTTCCACTAAACCTTCACTTAAGAAATATTTTTGGTTCTAAGCTTCCAGACCTACCTATCAAAAATATATATAGGCTCCTCCTCAAAAGATAGGTCCAAAATCAACTGAATCAGGATAAACTCAAGGATGTGGCTCATATCTGGTTCACTTAGTGGAAAGACAACAAGGGTGTGGATGAAGCTCTTATGACTGGGGATTGTTTTACCAAAGCTTTTCTGGGCAGGTTCTTCCCAAAAGAGTAGATAAAAGCTAAGGCACAAGAGTTTATGAATTTAAGGAAGGGTTTAATGTCAGTCCAAGAGTACGGGCTGAAGTTCAACCAGCTCTCCAAGTATTCTCCACATATGATTTCTTATTCGAGGGTACAAATGAGTAAGTTATTATTTTGAATATTCGACCTGGTGAAGACCGAGTGGAGTAATGCTATTAATCTAGGGGATATGTATATCTTCAGACTAATGACTCATGATCAACATGTTGAGGGAGATAATCTTAAGGAAATGGCTAAGGATAACAAAAGGGCCAGAACAAAAAATTATAAATACTCCCAGCAAAGGTCGGGCGATAGAAATCGCTCATAATTTCAACAAAGGTATACAACCCTAGCACCTTCATCAGCTAGTGCTCCATCCCCCATGTTTTGAAAGGATAAAAAATGTAGCGCATCACGATCTAAGTCTCAGGGGAATACTTCAAGTAACAGGACTTTCCCAACTTGTCCAAAGTGTGGTAAGAACCATCTGGGAAAGTGTCTTGTAGGTAGGGAAGGGTGCTTTGGGCATGGTTAGTCTGGCTATAAGTTGAAGGACTACCCTTCAGCCAGGCAGGGGAAATGAGGTAACAATAGTAGGGCTCAGTCTACATTTCGAGCAGCACCAGCAGGTCATCAAACTCAGTAGGGTTCTTCATCTTGTATAGGTGGCGGTCAGTGCCAGAACAGGTTGCATGCTCTCCAGGCTTACCAGGACCAGGAAGATTCTCCTGATGTGATCACTTGTACCTTACGAGTCTTTCATTTAGATTCTTATGCATGTTAGATCCAGGGGCTACACTTTCTTTTGTAACTTTTTATATAGCATTAAAATTCGGTGTCAGTCCAAAAGATCTCTTCGAACCTTTATCAGTCTCTACTCCAGATGGTGACCCAGTTATTGCTAGATAGGTATACAAAAATTGCCATGTCACAGTTTCCCAAAAAGTCACCTCAACAGATCTTGTAGAGTTAGAAATGGTAGATTTTGATATTATTTTAAGCAGGGATACATTCCTGTTATGCCTCAGTCGATTGTTGAACAAGGATTATTATGTTTCATTTACCAAATGAGATTGGAAGGGCAGCAGCACAACACCTATGGGTCGATTCATCTCTTACCGTAAGGCAAGAAAACTGATTTCCAAAGGGTATATCTATCATCTTGTTCGGGTTAAAGATTTAAACTCCGTTGAGTCAGTCCAGTAGTAAATGAGTTTCTAAAAGTGTTCCCAGAAGATCTTCCTGAAGTTCCTCCTGAAAGGGAAATCGATTTCAAAAAAGATCTCCTTCTAGATACCTAGCCCATTTCGATTCCTCTTTACAAAATGGCTCCAGCCGAACTTAAGGAATCGCAAGAGAAGTTAAAAGACCTTCTTGATAAGGGCTTTATCAGACCTAATATATCTCCATGGGGTGCTCCAGTGTTGTTTGTGAAAACAAAAGAATGGTTCTCTCAGAATGTGCATTGACTAGCGGTAGTTGAAAAAGTCACAATCAAGAACACATATCATATCCCTAGGATTGATGACTTGTTTGACCAACTTTGGGGTTCTAGTTGATTTTCTAAGATAGAACTCAGATCTGGCTATCATCAGCTAAGATTCAGAGATAGTAACATTCCAAAGATAGCCTTTAGAACTTAGTATGGTCATTATGAATTTGTAGATATGTATTTTGGACTAACAAAAGCACCTACAACCATTATGGACTGAATGAACAGAGTGTTCAAACAGTATTTCGACTTGTAAGTCATCGTCTTTATTGATGATATCCTCATTTATTATTGAAGTGAGAAAGATCATGTGACTGATCGAAGAGTTATGCTACAAACTCTCAAAGATCACCAGTTATTCGCTAAGTTTAGAAAATATGAATTTTGATTATAATCTGTTGCTTTCCTTGGTCATGTGGTATCCAGCGAAGGGATCTGAGTGGATTTTCAGAAAATTGAGGTAGTACAGCATTGTCCGAGACCCACCTCTCCAACAAATATCAGAAATTTTTTGGGTTTGGTCGATTATTATATGAGGTCTGTTAAAGGATTTTCATCTAGAGCTTCCCCATTGACTAAGATGACTCAGAAAAAGGTCAAGTTTCATTGGCTAGATGAGTATGAGAAAATATTTTTAGAACTAAAGACTAGGTTGACTACAACTCCGGTCTTGACTCTACCTTAGGGTTCGGATAGTTATGTGATTTATTGTGATTCATCCAAGGTCGACCAAGGTTGTGTGTTGATGCAGCGAGGTAAGGTCATAGCTTATTCTTCTAGGAAGCTTAAGGTCTATGAGAAAAACTACCTGACTCATGACCTAGAGCTCGCAACCGTAGTATTCGCCCTAAAGATTTGGTGACACTACTTGTATGGTGTTAATGTTGATGTGTTCAAAGACCATAAGACCCTACAATATGTGTTCACCCAGAAAGAGTTGAATCTTCGTCAGAGGAGATGGCTCGAATTCCTAAAACTCTATGACATAAATGGTCTTTACCATCCTGGTAACGCTGATGTAGTGGCTGATTCTATCAGTAGATTGTCTATGAGTAGTGTAGGACATGTTGAGGAAAAAAAAAAGAGTTAGCCAATGATGTTCACCGGTTTGCTTGCTTAGGAGTTTTCCTTACGGACACATCAGATAGTGGGGTGATAGTTCAGAATGGATAAGAATCTTCATTAGTAGCGGTGGTTAAGGAAAAGCAGGACAATGATCCTATATTACTTCAGTTGAAAGGTGCAGTTCATCAGTAGAAAGTTGAGGTTTTTTCCCAAGGGGGAGATTAGGTGCTTCGTTACCAGGGTTGGTTATGTGTTCCTAATGTGGGTGAGTTGAGGTAGCAGATCCTTACAGAAGTTCATACTCAAGCTATTCCATTCATCTAGGTGCCACTAAGATGTACCGTGATCTACGAGAAGTCTATTGGTAGAACAGTATGAAGAGGGACAAAGCAGAGTTTGTGGCCAAGTGTCCTAACTATCAACAGGTTAAGGTAGAACATTAGAAACCAGGAGGTATGACTCAAGAGATTAGCATTCCTACATGGAAGTGGGAAGTGATAAACATGGACTTCATTACGGGTTTACCTCGTACTCCCAAACATCATGAATCCATTTGGGTGATAGTGGACATAGTCACGAAGTCCGCTCACTTCTTGGCTGTCAAGACTACAAATTCAGTGGAGGACTATGCCAAACTCTACATCAATGAGGTAGTCGGGTTGCATGGTGTTCCCTTGTCTATCATCTCAGATAGAGGTCCTCAATTTACCCCTCATTTCTGGAAATCATTTCAGAAAGGTCTTGGTACTCAGGTAAATATCAGTACATCATTTCATCCACACATGGATGGTCAGTCGGACAGTACCATTCAGACCTTAGAGGGCATGTTGAGAGCTTGTGTGATATATTTCAAGGGTAGTTGGGATGATAACCTGCCTCTTACAGAGATTGAGTATAATAATAACTTCCATTCCAGTATTCAAATGGCCCCGTATAAGGCATTATATGGGTGTAGATTGTCACGCCCCAAACACAAGGGGGCGCAACTGACTCCTAATGCCAAAACCCAGGCTCGAGCCGACTCTGCTGAACCATTTGCTACCAGCGCATGGCAGTCACATGCAATTAAGAAAACAAACAAGTATATCTCGGCTTAAAACTAAGCCCTCGGCCAACAAGGCCCATGTCAACAGATCTACAAAAGAAACAGCTACTCCCAAGAATTCATATAAAGAAATTGTCAACTAGCACAGAAGTCCTGATTGGGCAATCAAGGCCACCATGATCTCTATACCAAAACTGAAAGTATGCATATAACAAGACAACGCATCACACAACCAGCAAGCTTCAGCAAACCAACAAAACTAGGACAGCATGGCCATAATGTAGTTATAAACCCCACACACTAGTCTGCAAGCCTCTAAGAGTAGTAAAGATTGGTGGGACAGGGCCCCAGCCTACCCATGAGAATATATACAACAAAAGGTAACAAACCTCCCAACTCTGGCAGCTCCGGAGGAAAGGGGCTGACCAACCGGATAAAAGTCAATCCTGCTGATAAGGAGGTCTACTCGGTCGTCTGTCAGGACCTGCATGCATGAATGCAGCGCCCCAAGGCAATGGGGTGTCAGTACAAAATAATGTACAGAGTATGGAAGGCAATAGACTATGATGAGGTATCCTGACATACTGGAATAATCTGATAAATAAATTAAGAATAAGATAATTGTACTGACTTGCTTCTAAATCTAAATTTATCAAAAATCATAAAACAACAACCTAACCAAGCCCCCATAAGCTCGGAAGGTACAAACAGCACACAAAACCACCTACTCAGGCCCTCATAAGCCCGGAAGGTGCCAATCAGCCTGTATACCCCTATCGATAGTCCCCTAGCCCCGCAGGCAGTCACATAGCCCTCTTAGGCATCAACATAGCTTATAGACAACTCATAGCCCTCTTAGGCAACAACATGGCCCTGTAGGAAGCACGTAATCTTCTTAGGCGTCGATATAAATCCCTGTAGGCAACTCATAGCCCTTCTAGGCATCAATATAGCCCCGTAGGAAACTCATAGCCCTTCTAGGCATCAATATAGCCCCGTAGGCAACTCATAGCCCTTTTAGGCATCCATATAGCCCTGTAGGCAGAACATAACCCTGCTAGGCACAGATCACATTCCTGCAGCTAACCACAATAGCCCAAAGGCAACAATAACAATCCAACAACTAAAAGTGAACAATTTAGTTATAGGCAACTGATACAAATAGCCTCTAAGTCGTGTCCAACATATGAATGTTACTACAGAATAAGAATATCGATAAAAGAGGATTATACGCACTCGAGCAGCCAACAATCAACAATAATGGCTACAAGAATAACAACGATCACAACTTAATTACTTTACTCCTAATCTTTAAGGAATATGCCATAGGAAGAGAATAGCCTTAACATACCTTTTTCGCTAAATTCACGTGGCCTAACGACTTTAACTCATAACTCCCTCGATACTACAACAAGGTAGGACCATAATCAACAAACAAAATAAAAGATACCATGACAATACGATAAAAGAGATGTATTTCCATCACAAATTGCTATTTGCTGCTTATAAAAACTAGAGTCGATGAAAGAAGGGTCTTATCTCGATCTTAGGTTTGTAATTCACCTCAAAGCTTTCAAATATATTCGAACCCCTGCTGTTCCAACACTAAAGTGTGAAATGCTATGCAATCGATAGAACAAATTATACCACGATGATGAGCTCAACGCGTAGAACAACTTTCGTCAAGGACTTAAGTCGAGAAAATGTATACTCCACTTGATCCTAGAAATGGGTTTCTATGTTTTCTCTGTATATTTAGCTTAAAATGAAGAAAAAACTCGAAGAAGAAGATATATACAACTTTCCACCGACCTAGGGCCCCACCTCACGTGCTTACTTGTGCAGTCCTACGAAAACGCGAATATCTCTCTATTCTGAAGTCGTATGAACAAACGGTTTAATGCGTTGGATACTAGACTCATATACCTTCGATTCGATAGGTTGTGGGCCCCATAACTCTTTATAAATTGGGATAAAACCACCAAGACATTTGACCCAAATTTTAGAGAAATCTTTAAGAAGGAACTTACGATAACTTCCGCCAACTTTTATTTTGCCACTTACCTAACTTCAAAACTTGAGATGCAACACTTGAACACTTAAAATAGGACATACCACATCATTCTTAATTTATTACCCACCCTCCTCGTCTTTCCATGGAGATACGAGTTAATTTAGACGTTTTGAAAAGTCGGGGTGTTACATTCTTCCCCCCTTAGAAACATTCTTCCTCGAATGAAAAATCTAAGGCACACTGTTCAGTCCTTAGGACTTGCCAGAATTTAGGCAGTTTTTCCTTTGTAAATGTCACTATCCAGGAACCTGAAATGCAAAGTTTCTAACCTAGGCGTCTCACATGACAACATAAATAGCTAAGCGTTATAGCTCCACCACAACAGTGCAAGCAGACATACAACAACAATCACAATGAAAATAAGCAATAGTATATATATATATATATATATATATATATAAATAGGTATCTTGCCTTACAGCCCTAATGTAAACTGATATGAAATCACCCTGGGGTATGAAACAAGTGAGGATATTTGGACGTCATGCCATCCTCAGCCTCCCAGGTCACCTCTTCTCTATTTTTATTCCTCCACAATACTTTAACCGAAGCCACCTCTTTGGTCCTCAATTTACGGACCTGCCGATCTAATATAGCAACTGGAGTTTCCTCGTAGGACAACTCCTCTGTGATCTGAACATCCTCAATTGGGACAACCCGAGAAGGGTCTCCTACACACTTTCGTAGCATCGATACATGGAAAACTGGATGAACAGATTTTAGCACTGAAGGCAATTCTAACTCATAAGCCACACGTCCTACCCTCCGAAGGATCTGGTATGGCCCAATAAATCTTGGACTAAGCTTTCCTTTTTTGCCAAATCGCATAACACCCTTCATAGGCGAGACTTTTAAGAATATCCAATCATTGACACAAAACTCTAAGTCCCTTCGTCGTACTTCTGCGTATGACTTTTGTCGACTTTGAGCTGTTAGCAACCTCCCCCGAATGAGCTTAACTTTCTCCACTGTCTGCTGGACTAAATCGGGTCCAATCAACCCTGACTCACCTACCTCAAACCATCCAATGGGGGGTCTACATTTTCTCCCATACAAAGCCTCATAAGGTGCCATCCCGATGCTAGAATGATAACTATTATTGTATGCGAACTCAATAAGAGGCAAGTGGTCATCCCAACTTCCCTTGAAGTCTAGCGCGCACGCCCGTAACATATCTTCAAGTGTTAAAATTGTTCGCTCAGCCTGGCCATCTGTCTGAGGGTGAAAGGCGGTACTAAGATTAACCTGTGTCCCTAATCCTTTCTGGAAGGACTTCCAGAAATTGGCGGTAAATTGTGCTCCTCTATCAGAGATAATAGATACTTGGACACAGTGTAGCCTAACAATCTCTCTAATATAGAGCCCTGCATAGTTTTCGGCCGAAAAAGTAGCCCTGACTGGTAAGAAGTGGGCTAATTTTGTTAGTCTATCAACAATTACCCAAATAGAGTCAAACTTGCGACGCGATTGAGGTAACCCTGTAATAAAATCCATATTAATTGATTCCCACTTCCACAAAGGAATGGCTATCTCCTGAACTAGCCCAGCAGGCTTTTGGTGCTCAACCTTCACTTGTTGGCAATTAGGACACTGTGCCACAAATTCAGCAATGTCCTTCTTCATCCCGTGCCACCAATAGATCTCCTTAATATCATGGTACATCTTCGTCGAACCAGGGTGAATAGAATAACGAGAATGATGTGCCCCTTCCATAATTCGATGTCGAAGCCCTGCAACATTTGGAACACACAATCGACCGCTATATCTGAGGACTCCATCTTCTGCTATATCAAATGTTAAAACTGTGGATCCTGAGCCTTGGCTCTAAGCTGCTCTAAGCTAGGATCCTCTTGTTGTCGTGACTTTACTTCTACAACTAGAGAGGATACGGCTGTGTCCTGAATTGTTACCCCACTATCTTTTGCCTCTAACAATCTGACTCCCAAGCTAGCTAACTGATGCAGCTCTCGCACTAGCTCCCGTTTCTCAACACCTAAATGGGATAAACTACCCATAGATCTTCGACTGAGGGCATCGGCTACCACATTTGTTTTTCCTAGATGATATAAAATATCCACGTCGTAGTCTTTCAGTAACTCAAGCCATCGACGTTGTCGCAAATTTAACTCCTTTTGTCTAAATATTTTTTGAAGACTTTTATGATCTGTGAAGATGTCAACATGAACACCATACAAATAGTGTCTCAAGATCTTTAATGCATGCACAACTGCAGCTAACTCTAAATCATGGGTCGGATAGTTCTTCTCATGTTTCCTTAACTGTCTTGAAACATATGCGATAACCTTACCATGTTGCATTAGAACACATCCCAACCCAACCCCAGAAGCATCACAGTACACCGCATAGCCTTCTGAGCCCTCTGGCAATGCTAGAACTGGTGTTGATGTCAACCTGTCCTTTAGCTCCTGGAAACTATGCTCGCAAGCCTCAGTCCACTGGAACTTAGCTGCTTTTTGAGTCAGCTTCGTTAATGGTGCTGAAGGTGAAGAAAACCCCTCTACAAACCTTCTGTAGTACCCAGCTAACCCCAAGAGACTACGAACCTCAGTTGGAGTCATAGGTCTGGGCCAAGTTTTTACGGCCTTAATCTTTTGTGTATCAACCACAATACCTGCATCTGATACAATATGGCCTAAGAAAGTGACAGAGTTCAACTAGAACTCACACTTAGAAAACTTTGCATAAAGTTCTTGATTTCGAAGAACCTGAAGGACTGCTCGTAGATGATTTGCATGCTCAGCTTTTGAATGTGAATACACCAAAATATCATCAATAAATACAATCACAAACAAGTCTAAATACGGCCTAAATATATTATTCATCAGGTCCATGAACACGCTGGGGCATTAGTTAATCCAAAAGACATCACCAAGAACTCAAAGTGTCCATATCTAGTTCTAAAAGCTGTCTTTGGAATGTCTTTCTCCCGAACTCGTATCTGGTGGTAACCTGATCTTAAATCAATCTTCGAGAAGCACTCAGCACCTTGTAACTGATCAAACAAGTCATCGATCCTCGGAAGGGGATACTTATTCTTTATAGTCGCCTTATTTAGCTGTCGATAATCGATACACATTCTTAGTGAGCCATTTTTATTCCTCACGAATAACACTGGTGCACCCCATGGTGAAGCACTAGGTCTGATAAAGCCTTTATCCAGCAAGTCTTTCAGCTGATCCTTCAAATCTTTTAGTTCAGCAGGAGTCATTCTAGTAATCATCCTCCTCGCCTTAAGATAGGAAATAAACCTACCTTTTGGTGTTGCTGTAACGCCTTTCCATTCCCGAACTGCCTCTCCTCGAAACTGGAATCTAACAATCTTTGTTCGACACTCAACATTAGCATAACACGACGCTAACCAGTCCATACCCATAATGACGTCGAAATCGACCATCTCTAACTCTACGAGATCTACAGAGGTCTGACGGTTGATAATTTCTACCGTCCAACCTCGATAGACTCTCTTGGCAACAATAGACTCACCAACTTGGGTAGATACAATAAAGGGTCGATCTAATGACTCTGCTACTATACATAACTTCCCCGCAATAAATGGAGTAACATAAGAGAGAGTAGATCCAGGATCTACCAAAGCATACACACAATGGGAGCAAATAATCAATGTACCTGTCATAACATCTGGTGATGACTCTGAGTCCTATCGGCCGGCTAGTGAATATGTACGATTCTGGCCACTACTAGAACTAGATACTCCCTCTCTGCCTCTGCCTCTACCTCTACCTGTTGTAGTCTGGGGTCCACGCCCTGTAGACTGTGTTGATGAAGAGGAACCTACTATTGACCTGGTCGACTGACCTATACCACCCTGACCTATGGTCGGACAGTTTCTCCACACATGCCCCTCCTGTCCACAAGAATAACAACCTGTGGAACCCTGTTTACACCTCCCGAAATGCAGCCTACCACAAGTTGCGCAACGCGGAGGTGCTGTCCTAGCTTGGCCTGAGCCTCTCTGCTGATAAGAGTCTGATGCTCGTGAGCCCTCACCTAGGCCTGACTGTCCCTGACTATAAAATCTACTACCCTGGAACTACTGTGGTGGAGGTCTAGGTGGCCTAATAAAATATCGGGGTCTGGGACCACCCTGAAAATCTCCCTGCAAACCAGCGGGCCTAGCCCTTTTCTGTCTGTCTCTCTCGACCCTCTCACTCGTATACTGTAGATGTTGGCGATCCTCTATGCCCTGTGCAAAGGCCTGAATCCGCGAGATATCCATATTATCATTTAGAGCAGCGGTAGAACAAGCCTCGATATAGTCTGAGTCAAGCCCTCCCACAAATCTACGCACCTTGTCATGCATCGTATCAACAAATGCTGGTGCATATCTAGCCAATGAATCAAATCTTAGCCCGTACTCTCTGACACTCATGCCACCCTGTCGGAGGTTCAGAAACTGGTCCACCCGGCCATCCCTAATCTCTCGAGGAAAATAGTGATCTATGAAAGCTTCTGTAAAGCTCTCCCAACTGGGTAGATATGTATCTTTTTCCCTAGATCGCTCCCAACTTTCATACCACAATACTGCAACATCACACAATCGAAATGCTGCTAACTCAACTGACTCAGTCGCTGAGGCATGCATGACTCTGAAGATCCTATGAAGCTGATCAACAAAGTGTTAAGGGTCTTCTCTGCGATCTGTTCCTGTAAACTGTGAAAGATTCAACGCAAGAAATTCATGAACTCTAGAACTTCCAGGCCCTTCAGAAGGTCCGGCAATATCTGGCGCAACTGGTTGGCACTGTGCAGCTACTAATTGTGCTAACATATATACTGCACTCTTGAAATCCTGATCAGATGGAATAGGAGGAACTAGAGGTGGTACTGCTGATGGAGCCGGAAGTCCTGTAGCCCTCGGAGGCTCCTGAAGCTGTGGAGAAACTATAGGGGGCTGAGAAGATGTCTCCCCCCGGGTCTCACAATGGGCTGCCTCCACCTGTGGCACCTTGCCAGTACCCTCGCCTGCAGTTGTATCTAGTCCTTGGCTACTGGTAGTCTGCCTGGTATCAGTCATCTCTATCTGCATGCAAATCTCAATTATAAGCCAGAAACATCCACCCTTAGGACATCGTTCTATAGCACGAGGTGAGCAAAAAAAAAGATAATCATTCTAACATGTCTGGTAGTGTTTTGTTTATCGAATGTGGTGCACAACACATTTATAAACAAGACTTTACTAGACACAGCTTGCAGACTCCCTAGGATACGACGTTGCTCTGATACCAAGATTGTCACGCCCCAAACTCAAGGGGGCGCAACTGACTCCTAATGCCAAAACCCAGGCCCGAGCCGACCCTGCTGAACCATTTGCTACCAGCGCATGGCAATCACATGCAATTAAGAAAACAAACAAGTATATCTCGGCTTAAAACTAAGCCCTCGGCCGGCAAGGCCCCTGTCAACAGATCTACAAAAGAAACAGCTACTCCCAAGAATTCATATAAAGAAATTGTCAACTAGCACAGAAGTCCTGATTGGGCCGTCAAGGCCACCATGATCTCTATACCAAAACTGAAAGTATGCATATAACAAGACAACGCATCACACAACCAGCAAGCTTCAGCAAACCAACAAAACTAGGCCAGCATGGCCATAACATAGTTATAAACCCCACACACTAGTCTGCAAGCCTCTAAGAGTAGTAAAGATTCGTGGGACAAGGCCCCAGCCTACCCATGAGAATATATACAACAAAAGGTAACAAACCTCCCAACTCTGGCAGCTCCAGAGGAAAGGGGCTGACCAACCGGATAAAAGTCAATCCCGCTGATAAGGAGGTCTACTCGGTCATCTGTCAGGACCTGCATGCATGAATGCAACACCCCAAGGCAATGGGGCGTCAGTACAAAATAATGTACAGAGTATGAAAGGCAATAGACTATGATGAGGTATCCTGACATACTAGAATAATCTGATATATAAATTATGGATAAGATAATTGTACTGACTTGCTTCTAAATCTAAATTTATCAAAAATACTAAAACAACAACCTAACCAAGCCCCCATAAGCTCGGTAGGTACAAACAGCACAAAAAACCACCTACTCAGTCCCCCATAAGCCCGGAAGGTGCCAATCAGCCTGTATACCCCTATCGATAGTCCCGTAACCCTGCAGGCAGTCACATAGCCCTCTTAGGCAACAACATGGCCCTGTGGGAAGCACGTAACCTTCTTCGGCGTCAATATATATCCCTGTAGGCAACTCATATCCCTTCTAGGCATCAATATAGCCCCGTAGGCAACTCATAGCCCTTCTAGGCATCAATATAGCCCCGTAGGCAACTCATAGCCCTTTTAGGCATCCATATAGCCCTATAGGCAGAACATAACCCTGCTAGGCATAGATCACATTCCTGCAGCTAACCACAATAGCCCAAAGGCAACAATAACAATCCAACAACTAAAAGTGAACAATTTAGTTATAGGCAACTTATACAAATAGCCTCTGAGTCGTGTCCAACATATGAATGTTACTACAGAATAAAAATCTCGATAAAAGAGGATTATACACACTCGAGCAGCCAACAATCAACAATAATGGCTACAAGAATAACAACGATAACAACTCAATTACATTGCTCCTAATCTTTAAGGAACATGCCATAGGAAGAGAATAGCCTTAACATACCTTTTTTGCTAAATTCACGTGGCCTAACGACTCTAACTCATAACTCCCTCGATACTACAACAAGGTAGGACCATAATCAACACACAAAATAAAAGATACCATGACAATACGATAAAAGAGATGTATTTCCGTCGCAAATTGCTATTTGCTGCTTATAAAAACTAGAGTCGATGAAAGAAGGGTCTTACCTCGATCTTAGGTTCGTAATTCACCTCAAAACCTTCAAATATATTCGAACCCCTGCTGTCCCAACACTAAAGTCTGAAATGCTACGCAATCTATAGAACAAATTATACCACGATGATGAGCTCAACGCGTAGAACAACTTTCGTCAAGGACTTAAGTCGAGAAAATGTATACTCCACTTGATCCTAGAAATGGGTTTCTATGTTTTCTCTTTATATTTAGCTTAAAATGAAGAAAAAACTCGAAGAAGAAGATATATACAACTTTCCACCGACCTAGGGCCCCACCTCACGTGCTTGATTGCGCAGTCCTACGAAAACGCGAATATCTCTCTATTCTGAAGTCGTATGAACAAACGGTTTAATGCGTTGGAAACTAGACTCGTAGACCTTCGATTCGATAGTTTGTGGGCCCCATAACTCTTTATAAATTAGGATAAAACCTCCAAGACATTTGACCCAAATTTCAGAGAAATCTTTAAGAAGGAACTTACGATAACTTCCGCCAACTTTTATTTTGCCACTTACCTAACTTCAAAACTTGAGATGCAACACTTGAACACTTAAAATAGGACATACCACATCATTCTTAATTTATTACCCACTCTCTTCTTCTTTCCATGGAGATACGAGTTAATTTAGACGTTTTGAAAAGTCGGGGTGTTACATAGATGTAGGTCCCCAATTTGTTGGTTTGAAGTAGGTGAAGCAGCCTTGATTGGGTCAGATTCGGTTCATGAGGATATGGAGAAATTTCAATTCATCCGAGATATACTAAAGACAACTTCGAGTCATCACAAGTCCTATGCAGATGTGAGAATGAGGGACTTAGAGGTTGAAATCAATGATTGGCTTTTCTTGAAAGGTGTCACCTATGAAGAGAGTGATGAGATTTGGCCTGAAAGAGAATCTCAGTCCCATATTCGTAGGTCCTTTCAAAATCCTAAAAAGGGTATGTAATGTGACTTATGAGTTAGAGTCGCTAGCAAGACTAGCAGCCATTTATCCAGTCTTTCACATTTCCTTGTTGAAGAAGTGTGTGGGTGATCCAACATCAATAGTACCATTAGAGACAGTTGTTGTGAAGGATAGTCTCACTTTTGAAGAAGTGCCAGTTGAATTTCTTGACTGTCAGGTTCATAGGTTGACAAATAAGAAAGTCGCTTCAGTGAAGGTTTTGTGGAGGAATCAATTAGTAGAGGGAGCTACTTAGGAAGCAGAAGCAGCCATGATGGCCAAGTATCCTCACCTTTTTCCGTCCAATTCCATTTTAGCATGTGATGATAGTTCCTCTCCAGTCTCTCAATTTACTCTTGTGTAATTCAATCTCAATATCTTGTTCATTCAGTTATCTATGCATTCCAACACATTTGTAAGTTCATGGAACTCAGTTTCGTTAGATGTCAGTTTCTAGTACCCAGTAATGGGGATTATAGCCCTTTCCTCCATACTCCGCTTGTTTATACTTCATTCAACGATGAATGTTCCCAAAGGGGATATATTGTAACACCTTTGATTTGAGAAGATGGAAAACATAACTTTCCAGAATTTGGTGTTAGAACCAACGGAAGCCATCGACGGATAATGTGTCAGACCACGGATCGTAGGTGGGGTCCCGTGGTTCAGTCCGAAACTTTGAGAAAATTTAGGATCAAAAGGAGACACCTACGATCGTGAACCATGGCTTGTTTATTGACCCACGGATCGAAGGTTGGTTCCGTCATTCGGGTCCAAAGTTTTACAGTCTCTGATCCCCCATTGTCGAGCAGCATGGTTCGTGGTTGGACCTACGAACCGTAGGTCTGACCGTAGGTGAGGTTTAGTAGTTAGTCAGAGGAAAATGGTTATTGGGTCAACTACAAATGATCATATCTTTTAGCACAAAATGAATTAGGTGGTGCATGACATGTAAAATTAAAGATAATTAAATCATCTTTCCAATATCATCGAGTTTGCTAAAATCCAAGCTCGAAGTAAAAAGTTATGCTTATTTATTGAAGCCATGTCCGGTAGAGCATGAACGACAATGCCAGACGATAGCCAGTAGTCCAAACGACGGTCCATTAGTCCCACCGTGGATAGCCTTTGTCAACTTTTAAGTCAGGGTCATTATGGTATTTTCCCTATGCGTTGGGAATTTAAACTACGTCATTTGATGTCTAAACTACATTGTTTTACTTAGTCTAAGCCTAGTAACCTAGTCAGACATACCCTGAAGCCTCATTCTCCGAAAATCATCCAAATTAGAACGAAAAGAGGAGAAAGAGGCTCCAGTTTCTTTCAAGGACAAGAAGCAGTGTTCTTCAAGTTTCAGCCCCAAAATCCAAAGGATTTCTCCATAAATTTTGTCACCAGGTATGTGGGATTTCACTAGTGAGTTTCTTTCATCCACTAGGTCCTTAGAATTCACTCAGTTCCTTGATTCTCCATATCTTGTTTAAACCTAGAGTTTCTAAAACCTTGGAGATTTGTTGTGATTTAGTTGTTCTAGTTTACTTAATCGTAATAACATGTTTCTCGAAAAGTTTTCATAATTCCCTTTATTAACCCTAGTTTGTGTAAATTCTCTTAGTTTATGAATTATACTTGCTAGGTTAGTTAAATAGAAAATCATGCTTCACATTTTGAATGTCGCATTATCAGTATATAAATATTTCATTCTCAGTTAGCATTTCAGTATTTTGAGCTATTCAGTATTTTAGTTACATTTTAGTCATATACATATTCAGTGGGGAGTAGACTTAGCTCCAAGTTTGATTAGGGTTCAGCGTACCCTCAAAGTCCCAAAATTACATGAACGAAAAAAATATAAGTCCCCTCTGTTGGACACCAATTTTAGTGATCACGCCACAGTCATACCTTTATACCCCTGGCAAGGTATATTGGGTCCTCTCGATGGGACGTACATATCAGACTCCACATTTAGCTCATGTGCTTTATGTCGATTGATAGTAGCTCCCACAGTCAGACTCTTAATGCATTGACCAGGTTTACAACATTTACATCAGTATACAGTTCATCATGTTATCTTCATGATTAGTACTTTGTCATTGCATTCAATTTATTTTTTAGTGTCACGCTTCGAGCTTACACCCTGGACATAACTAGCCCTCGAAAACCATAGTTGGTTCCCAATCGAACCCTTGGCCTGGCTCACTATTCAGCGGAAGACATTACTCAAGAAAAATGGAAACTCATGATGCAAAAATAACTTTAAAAAATTTAACTGAAACTCAACTCCAATAATCGTCTGAAAATAATTTAACAATTATTAGTTAAATCCCTCATGAACTCAAAAACATTACAACAATAAAGGAAATAATGATAGACTCCTCGACCTATAAACTATCAATGAAGCCTCTACTATTACATAAGGATTAACGGGACAAGACCCACCATATCCTAACAAACTGAAAGAAGAGTGGAACAATTTGAAAGCAATAAGGCTCACCAAAACTAACTAGAACTACAAATGGTCTAAGTGGAGCATCTGTTAGTAACCCTGAATACTTGTGTTTGTATCATAAAAAATGAAGGCCAAATGGGAATTCTAAAGCATAAGCATAAGCTTGAAATGATAGAAAAGAAATATACTTACCTCTTCTCAAAGTCACTCAACTAAACTCAAACTCCACTAAAGAATAGGATACTCAACTCAAGGATATGATACTCAACTCAAAGGTAAGATACTCAACTCAAAGATACTCGACTCAAGATACTCAACTCAGGATACTCAAGGATAAAGCAACAATAAAAGATGCAATATATTGAAAGCTTTTAAACATTAGATAATAACTCAATTGTATGTAAAAATACATTAATGACTCAATTGTATGTAAAAATACAATAATAACCCTTATTTGGGAGATTCCCTAACCTATAACCATCACTATGAGATATGTGATGATACAACGTCTCGCCAACACGGCCAGAACTATCCTATACCTTGCCGGAGTATAAGATATCCTCAACTAAGTGGATCCATTAACATGTGCTTAAAAGCAATAAGTAATCATCTAAAAAGTCTGACCCTTTCTACCCAAGTTGGCATACATGGTTTATGAGGACTTTGAGATGTCTGAACTCATCCACATATCGGTGCTCAATACTACTCCAAATAATATAATTGATGCTCATGTGTTTAAAAACATTTCCTCATCCTCAAACTTTGAGATTATTACTCAAAAAGTTCTCTTAAAAGAGATAGTGCTCAAAACTTCTCATGAACTCATTTGGAAATCAAAGTTTCCTCTCATTTTAAATGTAAAAAGATTTAGTCTTGGGAATACTTAGTTCGCTTATATTCATTTTGAAAAATGAAACTTGACTCTCCTCATCCTCATTTACTCAGGTCTTTAAAATAGATTATGAATAATTGTAAAAGACTTCTCAAAATAGAGTTCATGCCAAATTATGAACGTGAATGACTCAATTTAAGGGTATCAATAACCGTATATAGAACTCAATACTCGGAATTCGATAACTCCAAAACTCAAGACTCAATGATACTACTCATCTCAAGAATTCTCAACTCATAGGGTTCATGTAGAATTATGGGTAAGAACAACTCAACTCAAGGACCTTCATGGGTAACATGTAGTAATCCCTTAATTAGGAATGTAATTTCAAGAGGATTATGAACTCAATGCTCAAGAACTTAGAACTTGAAGATACTACTCCTCTCAAAGATATTGAATTTATGGAGTTCATGCGGAATTTATGGGCATGAACAAATTGACTCAAGGGTATATGATGAGTCCACAAATTGGACTCATTTAGGGCTATGTTTTAATAGAAATTGTGTCCTCAAATGCTTATTTTATCTCAATATCTGATGAAAACCCTTAAGTTTCAGGTACTTCAAGTTTTAAGGAAAACATGGGCACTACGTCGCAAAAAAATGAAAAGGCTAAAAAGAACGAAGAAATGAAGGACTGGGGATCGCAGAGTCCACTTGGCGAGTCGCCGAAGGATATTACTTCACCTTTTATTCCAGTGTACTGAGCCCTGAAGGAAAGGATCAAGTCGGTGGAAAAAGACAGCAGTCAGTGCATCGTCGAGAAGTTCTGCGAAGCAGTACCATGTGGCCCAATGACCCAGAGCACGACGATGTTGAAGGATGGTGCAAGACGGCAATGAACTACACCAAAAGGTAAATCACCGAGTTGATCAGCGATTCTGACTAACAACGCCAAATGATCTGTTATAGCACAAATCTGTGAAAACTATAAATACTAGTTAGAGTTGTAATTTTAGGAGTCGAACAATTATTATAATTCTCATATAAAATAGTACTTTTTGGTATTTTTGCTCTGAGTTTGAAAGAGTTTTGAAGACTTGAAGAAGAAGAGGGTTTTATCTCCAAAGATTTGGACTTGGGTCTTTTGGACTCTTCATTCTTGGCCTGTAACAAGACTTAAATCTTCATACCCATTTGAATGCAAGTTCATTTAGGTATAAATTTCTATCTCTTGATGTTTGGCTAAAAACCCCAATTCTTGGGGTGTGATTTAGCTAATATGGGTTAAGATAATTGTTAGGTCTTGCTTGCTGATAGTTTAATCGTAGTTTAATTGTGATTTCGTTTAGTGGTTGTGGATGAATTTAATAAATTTGTAGTTGCAAATACAAGTTTATTTATGTGTTTTCGGCTTGCTCAAGAGAGAGGTTGTAAAACTAAGACCACTAAATTGATGGCCAGTGTGAGTGGGTTGACATGACGTTCAACTCGAGAGAGTGAACCCTAGTCCCATGTCCACACACTCAGCTTGAGAGAGTGAGTGGGTTAAGGTGTAGGCTGGTCTTCACGTGGCAAGTGGGTGTCCTAGAGGAACGCATTTGAAATCGGGTAAGTTGCTCGAGAGAGAGCTTATCCCCCTTAAAGTCTAGCCTAGTCACAATTACTCTATGAATCTTCTATCGAAAGCATATACCCAATAATCTAGCTTAACCCGTATTCCCGTGATATCCCAAGGATCCCCTCTCATTACTTAGAAACCCTTGTTTATTTTGATGTTTTAACCTTACTTGTGACAAAACCCACATTGTTAATTGACACTATTGTGTCCCCCTTTAATTTACAATGTTTTTACTCATTAATGTCTTTAGCTACGACTAGTTAGAACTAAGCTTTATCCTTCTATTAATTCTCAAAACCATTCTCTTGGAAACGATCTCAACCCTTGGTTAGGTTACTAAACTATTGTACGATCGTAGACACTTGCATCGGAAATTGTGTTTTGATTACACAAACATCAGTATACATAACAATATAGAACTCATGTGTATGACTCTTCTCATTCTCACACTTACTTCCTCAAAACATAGTTCGAATCGATAGTTGATCTCAAGGGATTCACAGTTTAACTCAAATACTTTCTTGAACTCTACTTTTAACTCTTTCTTGAATTCGAATTATGAATTATGAATTCAAGAGTTATGATTCATGATATGAAGGATCTCGTGATGATTAAATGTAGTTTAGAGTAGTTAGAATTAGAAAGGAGTGAAGGCACACTTTAAAAGAACTCAGACGGGACAAACGACGGAAAAAGGATGGGGCAGGCGACCCAGGCAGACGTAGTGATGCAAGCCGCCAACCCCTATACTACAAAACCTCTTTTATAGTGCACTGCTGGTATGGCGCGCTAGCCCCTGCCCAGAAATTTTCGACAAATTTTCTTCTTCGATTTTTGGCAATTCACCTAGAATTGATTGGTTTCCTCCAAACTCTCCAAGATTCGAATACCCAACCTTAATAAATGAAAATCCACTCATAAACGACCCTCAAACTTCTAAAATTCATCTGAAGAATTTATCAAACCTCATTATTAATGATTTTTGAAACGAAACATCATGAAACTTATCAAGAACTCAATTATTTGACCCCAAGAACGAAATTATAGATTAAAATCACATGATTGGTGTGTGGAAGAACGAACCCAACATTGTGAGAAATTACATATCTCTTAAGGATCAAATCAATGGAGAAATCTCACTTTGATCGCAAAAAAATTGAACGCTTGAAGCTTTTCTCACTTTTCCTCCTCTTGAACTCCTCTCAAAAACCATAAGCGCGTTCAGGAATAACTAAAATTGATTCCAATCAGTTTAGACCCCAAAAATTTTAACAAAAATGAGCTAGGTTAGTTGGGTAAGGAAAAGACCAAAATACCCCTCCTTAATTCAGGTAAATTTCCGTAATTGGACAGGCTGAACTCCAACGGTCCTATCTCCATCATCTGAACATGGATTTTGGCAAACTCGGCGGCGTTGGAAATAGGACTCAGAGATCTTTCCTTTGATATTTTATGGGTCTCCTAACTCATGAATGTGCTAAAAGTTACGGTCGTTGACCCAAAATTTAAAAGAACTTACGAATGGCTTGAATGAATTCTCATTAGTTCTTTTTTTTAACTGAAGGTGTTATATCTAGTGACCTTAACACTTAAGAAAATTTAAATTTCTCGATAGAATCTTACTCAAAACGAAAATGGTTCAAGTCTTAGCTCAAAAAAAATTGGGGTGTTACATTATCTCCCCCTTAGGATCATTCATCCTTAAATGATGGTTGGACTGGGTATTGGACGAGGTTACTCTTACCATATCATCTAACTCAAGAAATTTCCTACTAACACAGGCTGAAATGATTCATACCAAAAGTTGGGACCTTCTATAGCACCTAAATCAAAAACTATGTTGTTGTGAACATACTCACTCTCTTTCTCTGAAGTTACCTTATCTGAAACAAAGGAAATCTAGGAATGAAGTAAGAATAGGAATATCATGCCTGGGGCAATGTGACTGCTAGCTGTTAAGCTTAAGAGCACTCTTCAACTACGCTCTTCTTTCCTTATTACCATACCTAATTGGCTGCAACTCATAGCTCAATCAAAGGTACATGACTTCTCTTACCAGGTCCTGAGCCTAATGGCACACTCTTACTATAATCAAGCTTAAACCATATCCTTAGGTTTAGGTTCTATACCTCTCTATAGGGAATCTTATCCCAAGAATATTTCTCTTTACCACCACATTTAATCAACATTGGGCTCATATCAAGAACCACCTAATGTTTAACAACACCACATTTAAGCTTAGTATTCTAATAACTCCATAGACTCCTACTAACTAGCTCCTTAAGAAGTTCTCATTCTCTCAGCATCTCGGCCATACCAACTAGAATTTCCCGCATTACTACTCGGAACTAACTAAGGGCATTCATTTACCTATTTCTCATAGTATAACATCATCCTCCTCTTCCTCCTCATTTATAACCTTAGATGGATTTATCACACCATCATTATCATGATAACAACATTAATCTTCTCCTTCTAACATGAATCCACTACTAAAAAGACTTTTGAAAAGATATCTCCCATACTCTTTTGAACTCATTACTATCGTATTCTCAACACTTGACTTTATTTCTCATCTCATCATCTCACCCTTAGGTCTAAAGATGAAACTTGAAAGCTATGGACCTATTCCATCATATCTAAACTGGTCTACATCCCTCTTTACTCTAACACTCGGGAAAAGTTTATCTCATGACTAATGAACTCTCTATAAGCATGTACTAAGACCTCTTTCTAAGATGTTTCTCTTGACCTCTTCTCATTGGCTCCTAAGATTGATTCATCTAGCTATTTAGGAAAATTTCACTTGTACCAACCTATCCCATATTGGCAGCTCAATTATACAATCTAGGCACACAAAAATCATAACCTCAGTTAGGACCTCGTCTGGCCACATATCATCTCGGGTGCACCTCTTGCTACTTTACCTTTATTTATCTTCTCTAAGGGTCATAATACCACATTTTCATTGCAAGGTATCACTTTGATCTCCTCGCCTATTTCAAGTCAAACCTACTAGATCAAATCTCAAAACAAGCGCCATCACCCTCATGTTGCCATTTTTTTATCACGACACTCATCTCAATTCAAGCTTAGTGTCTAGTACTAAACACAAATATCAATATGATTTCTCACACCTTATACTACTTGCAACTACCAGAAAATTGAAGAAAAACTCACCCTCTAAGATCTCATCACAAGTAGGAAATTTTTAGCTCTCCGTCTACCTACCTATATATAATCGTCACCTTCCATTTCACAACTTAAATACTATTTACCCACTTACTGCGCATTACTTATCAAATAATTCTATCATCCTCTAAAAACCATGGGGTTCTCCTTTCAAAAAATCATAACCCTAGCTTGAGTCTATCAACTCATGGATACTCTGTTCTCTTAAACAACACATGTATTTAGTCTTCTCTAACACGATGGCACATAGACATCAACTCTATTCTGGCTAAAAGTATACTCTATCCCATCATGACTAGTAACCATTCCTCTTCCTTCTATAAAAAGCTCTCCACACCATTATTATTCCTTATTATCTCATTAAAAAACTCATCATTTATAACAGATTGGGTGCATGACTACAAGCACATAATTTTCCTCATCATTATCTCCTTTCCTTAGATTACTAAACCTCTACATACTCTTCTCTAACATAAGGGAACTCCTTACTACTATTGCTCATATTCTCATAATTCATACTATATTTTAGGGTGAAAATATTAACCAAGCTCTAAACCACACTTTCACATAAGGGTCTTACCTGAATAAGTTTTAGAGAAAAGAGTATATCTCAATTTAAGCTCAAACGCACGATTCATATGAATGTAAGTGCATTCTTTAAAACTATATAGTTAAATCACTCATAGGCTCCTGTCAATCCTCTCTACCGTCTCATGACTTACTCAAGATATTTGCTAAGAACAACTCATCGATAAAGAACTGACTTTGCTTTTCAACAAGCTCTAGTATGAGGGGTAGTCAAATGAATCTGAGAAACACGAGATTGAATAAGCTCCTTACGACATACTTCTATTGCATGATTTAGAGTATGAAAGAAGGGAAACTTCCCTTAAATGTTTGTAGTCCCTCATTTATAGAAGTGGGGAAGATCGTACTAACACGACTTCATAGACACCCTAGGACACTTAAACTTTGTGCTATGTTACCGAGTTCGTAATGCCCCAAGCCTACACCCTAGACATAACTAGAACTCAAAAACCATTATTGGTTCCAAGCGAACCCTTGGCCTGGCTCACTACTCAGCGAAGACATTACTCAAGCAAAATGGAAACTCATGATGTAAAAATTACTTTTAAAAATTTAACTTTAACTCAATTCCAATAATCGTCTTAAAATAATTTAACAAGTATTTGTTAAATGCCTCATGAACTCAAAAACATTACAACAATAGAGGAAATAATGATAGACTCCTCGACCTATAAACTATCTATGAAGACTCTACTATTACAGACTGATTATTGGGACAGACCCACGACAACCTAACAAACTGAAAGAATAGTTGGACCCTTTGTAAGCAATGAGGCTCACCAAAGCTAATTGGAACTGCAAATAGTCTCAACAGAGCATCAGTTTATAACCATGAATACTTGTATCTTCATCATAAAAAGGTGTAGGCCAAATGGCGTTAGTACATTGAATTTACAAGCATGTAAGGGGAATTCTAAAGCATAAACATAAGCCTGAACTGATTGAAAATAAACATACTTACCTCTTCTCAAAGTGACTCAACTCAACTCAAACTCCACTCAAGGGTAGGAAACTCAACTCAAGGATAAGATACTCAACTCAAGGATAAGATACTCAACTCGAAGATACTTGGTTGGAGATACTCAACTCAAGATACTAAAGGATAAAGCAACAATAAAAGATGCAATATATGGAAAGCTTTTAAAACAATAGATAATAACTCAATTTTATGTAAAAATACAATAATGACTGAATTTTATGTAAAAATACAATAATAGCTCATATTTGGGAGATTCTTCAACCGACAACCATCATTATGAGTTATGTGATGATACAATGTCTCACCAACGCTGTCAGAACTGTCATAACTGTCCAATACCTTGGTGAAGTATAAAACATCTTTAATTATGTGGATCCACTATTCTATGCTTAAAATCAATAAGGAATCATCTAAAAAGAATTATCCTTTCTACCCATGTTGGCATACATAGTTTATAAGGACTTTGAGTTGTCTGAACACGTCCCTATATCGGTGCCCAATACTACTCCCAATAATATAACTCATGCTCATATGTTTAAAAACGTTTCCTCATCCTCAAACTTTAAGATTATTAATCAAAAGGATCTCTTAAAAGAAATAGTGCTAAAAACTATTCATGAACTCATTTGGAAATCAAAGTTTCCTCTCATTTTAAGTGTAATAACATTTACTCTTGGAATTACTTAGTTCGCTTATATTCATTTCGAAAAATAAAACTTGAATCTCATCTTCCTCATACTCATTTATTCAAGTCTTTAAACATATTATAAATAAAAAAGACTTCTAAAAATAGTATTCATGCCGAATTATGGATGTGAACGACTCAATTAAAGGGTTTCAATAACCGTATATAGGACTCAATACTCGAAACTCGATAACTCCAGAACTCAATGACTAATTGCTACTACTCATCTCAAGAATGCTCAACTCATAGGGTTCATGCGAAATTATGGGCATGAACAAACATGTAATAGTCCCATAATTAGGAATATAATCTCAAAAGGATTAGGAACTCAATGCTCAAGAACTTAGAACTCGAAGATACTACTCCTTTCAAAGATACTCATTTATGGAGTTCATGCAGAATTTATAGGCATGAATGACTCAACTCAATGATCTACATAACAATATACAAATCATGTGTACGACTATTCTCATTCTCATACTTACTTCCTCAAAACTTAAGCTCAAATCAATAGTTGATCTCACGGGATTCACAATTGAACTCAAATACTTTCTTGAACTCTACTCTTAACTCTTTCTTGAATTTGAGTTATTAATTCAGGAGTTATGATTCATGATATGAAGGATCTCGTGATGATTAAATGTAGTTTAGAGTAGTTAGAATCAGAAAGGAGAGAATGTACACTTTAAAAGAACTCTGATGGGACAAATGATGGAAAAAGGACGGGGGCAAGGGAATCTAGCGCAATGAGTGGTGCGAGGCACCAGCCCCTAAATTACAGAACCTCTTTTCTAGCACACTGCATGTGCGGCGCGGCGCGCCAGCCCCTGCGCAGAAATTTATGACAAATTTTCTTCTTCGAATTTTGGCTCTAATTTACCTAGAATCAAATGGTTTCTTTCGAACTCTCCTAGATTCGAATACCCAACCTTAGCAAATGAAAATCCACTCATAAACGACCTTCAAACTCCTTATATTCATCTCAAGAATTCATCAAACCTTATTATTAAAGATTTATGAATCAAACCTTCAAGAAACTTATTAAGAACTGAAATATTCGATCCCAAGAATAATATTTCGAATTAAAATCACATGATTGACGTGTGGGTGAACAAACCCAACACAATGAGAGCTTACATACCTCTTAAGGATCAAATCCTTGGCGAAATATCTCGAAGATCGCAAGAATCTTGAACACCTTTAAGTTTTTCTCCCTTTTTCTCCTCTTGAACTCCTCTCAAAAACCCTAAGCACGTTTTGGAATAAATTAAACTGATTCTAATCAGTTTCGACCCCAAACTGGTTGACAAAAATGAGCTAGGCTAGTGTGGTAAGGAAAAGACCAAATAACACCTCATTAATTTGGGTAAATTTCCTTAACTGGACAGGCATATCTCCCTCATCCAAAATTTGATTTTAGCAAACTCGGCGGAGTTAGAAAGAGGACTTAGAAATCTTTCATTTGATATTTTTTGGGTCTTCTAAATCATCATGTGCTAAAATTTACAGTAGTTTAGAGTTGACCCAAAACTTAAAAGAACATACGAATGACTTGAATGATTTTTCTTTTAGTTTTTTTTTAACTCAAGGTGCTACATATAGTGACCTTAACACTTAAGAAATTTTAAATTTCTCAGTTAAATCATACTCAAAACGAATACTGCTTCGAGTCTTAGCTCAAATTTTTTTTTGGGTGTTGTATTCAATTATGTTTTAGTATTTATATTCTTGCTTAGATTATGTTATTGCTCAGTTATGCTTTGTTCAGCTCATATATATTTGTTCAGCTTAGTATATCTATATCATGTATGCTCAGTACATTCCAAGTACTAACGCATACTTTGCGCTACATCCTTTCATAATGTAGGTTCAGGTACTCAGCATTCCGATCACGCATAGAGCGATTCTCAGTCCGCTTTAGAAGTTTCAGTAGTGAGTCCTCATATTTCAGGGAAAATAGACATGCTTTCATTTTAGTCTTTAATTTCAGTTTTTAGTTTATGTTAGAGTTAGATGGGGGCATGTCCCAGCAACTCAACTTAGTGAGACGCCTTTCAGACATAGTAGTAGATTCATCTTAATTTGTTAAGTGGCTATTTCAGTCTTCAATAAAACACTTATGTTATTTTATATTATTATTTAGACTAGTTAGGTTTGTTCTTCTTCAGATATCAATTGATTTATCTTTCGCATTTGTTCAGTTCATTTTACTTAGCTATTTTCAATATGTTCATGATATGCCAAATTTAGGGTTAGCTTAGGGTCACTCGTGATCCTAGGTCCCATGTTACATCAAGGGGGTAGCCTCTGGGAGTGACAACATTGGCCTTACTAGGATGATAGAGCACATTCATGTCATAGTATTTAAGGAATTCAAGAATCTCCGCCGATGAAGATTCAACTATTTCTGCGTGAACACATACTGGAAGCTATTATGATTTGAGAACACATCAACATAAACACGATACAAGTAGTGTCTCCAAATCTTTAGGGCAAACACTATGGCTGAATACTCGAGGTCATGAGTCAGGGAGTTCTTCTCGTGGACCTTAAGCTGTCTAGAAGCATAACGTATGACCTTTCATTGCTGCATTTACACACAACCTAGGCCAACCCTAGATGCATCCCAATATACCACATAACCGTCTGACCTATCTCGTAGAGTCAAGACATGAGTTATCGTTAACCAGGTCTTCAGTTCTGAGAAGATCTTATCACACTCATCTTACCACTGAAACTTCACCTTCTTATAAGTCAACTTGGTCAAAGGGGAAGCTATGGATGAAAATTATTCCACAAACCTCCATTAATAATCGGCCAAACCCAAGAAACATCTGATATCAGTCGGAGAGGTGGGTCTATGCCAATGTTGTACTACCTCAATTTTTTGAGAATCCACCCGGATCCCTTCGCTAGATACCACATGACAAAGGAAAGTGATGGACTATAAATAGAATTCACATTTGCTAAAAATAGCAAATAGTTGGCGATCTTTGAGGGGTTACAGAACAACTCTCAGATGATTCGCATGCTCTTCCTCACACCGAGAATAAATGAGGATATCATCAATAAAGATGATGACTAACAAGACTGGATGAGCATCTTCTAGTCCAATAGACATAACTACAAATTCATAGTAACCATATAGAGCCCTTCAGGCAGACTTTGGGATGTCACTATCTCTTACTTTGAGTGATAGACGGATCTGAGATCTATCTTATAAAAGCAACTAGCACACTAAAGTTGGTCGAACAAGTCATCAATTATTGGGATGGGATACTTATTCTTGCTTGTGACTTTGTTCAAATTATGACAGTCAATGCACATTAAGAGAGAACCGCCTTTCTTTTTCACGAACAATATTGGAGCACCCCATCGAGAGATATTACGTATGATGAAGCCTTTTTCTAGAAGGTCTTTCAACTATTTTTTCAATTCCTTTAGCTCAGCTAGAGCCATTCTTTAAGGAGGAATCGAAATAGGTTGGGTATCTGAAAATAGATATATTCCAAAGTCAATTTCCCTTTCGGGAGGGACTCTGGGAAGATCTTCTATAAAAACACTTCTAGAAACTCATTTACGACTGATACTAACTCAAGAGTTAGGGTTTTGGAATTTAAATCCTTAACCTGAATATGATGATATATATTCCCTATAGAAATAATTTTCTGAGTCTTAGGGTGTGTTTGGTATGAAGGAAAATGTTTTCCATGGAAAATGTTTTCCTAGAAAATGTTTTCCTGGAAAACAAGTTGATTTTTGACTTATTTTCTCATGTTTGGTTGGTGAGTAGAAAATATTTTCCGGAAAAGATTTTTAGTNATGGAAGAATCTTCCATTTACACAACAGACAAAGGAAAGGAAAAAGTTTAGTGGATTTACTTTTTGCTTTTTCTTTATATCTTTTATAAAGATAAGTGGCCCAACCCATGTGAAGGCCATTAATGTTTGTCGGTTTTAGAGTGTGTTTATTGGCCATTATAAAGTTGTGGGCCATTTCTATTATTGTTATTAGTGTGTGTAACCTCTATATAAGAGGAAGGATGTATTAGTTCGGAGGCAGGTTTTAGAACCCCCTCTCTCTCTCTCTCTAAAAATCCCTTGTAATATTNGTAATATTTCCGAGTGTTGAATAAAAATTTGCAATTTGGTTTTGAAGATCTTGTTTGAAGGTACTATTTCTTATCTTAACTTATTAATTTTCTTTATGTTCATAAGCCCAATGATGGGCTAAACTGTTTGTGTTGAGCTATCACATACTAAGTAACTAAAAGAAATGGCGTTGTCTCTATTATGATGACTGATTAATCAGTAAGACTAGGTCAAAATATAACTTAACCAGGCAAGTTTATGAAAAGCTGCTGAAAAAATCCGTTGGATTACCCGTTGGAGTACCCATGTGAAGGGCGGACCCGGGCGGACCCGGATAGTAAGAGCTTTCATATACTTTGCCAGGCTAAAGTTATGTAATTAAAGGTTCCTATTTGTCTTACTGTGCGATCCGGAATCGAAAATGGCTATTATTATTATTATTATCAATTAGTATATATGACTTGGTTTTTTTATGTTTTAAATAGTTAATATTTTTAAAACAGTTATCATATGTTTGGTGTTACCTATGTTTTAGGAACCATTACTTATAGAGTCCGTACTTATTAAACTATTCCAATTTTTTTTTTTTAAAAAAATAGATTAAATTAAAAAGCAGTAACCAACTTTTTATTTTATGAAAACAAGAAACATGAAATTATTTAGTTGGTTACACTTTTTTTTTGGTTAATTTTAGATACAGATTTAAAATATTTTTAAATTATTTTTTGAATTGGTGATGACACGTGACACTTTTTACATGTGTCTATATTTATTTAATTAATTATTGATTATTTAAAATTAGTTAAATTTTAAAAATTTAAAAATTTGTGGTATCGACATGTGTCGTTCTAATTCTAATTATTGATATGCGTCTATATTTATTTATTTAATTATTGATTATTAATTATTTAAAATTTTGAAAATTTATGGTGTTGGCATCATGACATGTGTCATTTTTCCTTCTCCTTTTATATATAGATAGATGTTTAAATAGTTGTCATATATATATATATATATATATATGTTATTATCTTAAAGACTAAGTTATTGTCTTACATGTTCAACTTAAGCAGTAAATAAACTGACAAAAAATAGCAAACAAAATTGACAAAATTAAAATAAGTACCTTTCACATGTCAGACATGATTGTTTTGTTATTTCCCTCACCAAGTTACAAATATTGAATGAGATAGCTTAAGAATCAACTCTAAGAGTGTATAATTTCTTGATCAACTACTAACCAAGCTATTAACATTTGTTGATTTTCAATTTTTTCAACAACTATAAATAATTCTCCTCTACAAGCACCCTTCAGAAAATATCCATCCAAGTCTACAATCTTTCTAAAATTTTGAGATAAGGGTTTGAAAAATATCTCAACTTTGGTCGAATTCGTTGTTGCGATACTAAACTTTCACGAGGACCTATTACCTTCATAGACTATTTAATACCGTATTTTTTACCCCCTGAACTATTTAATAGTGTATTTTAAAGGTATATATGTGTCCACGTAGACACATTACTATTTATAATTTTACATTATTTTTTATGTCCACGTGAACAAATATATATATTTAAAATACGGTATTAAATAGTCTAGGGAGATAATGGGTCCTCATGAAAGTTTAGTATTGCACCAACAAATTCGATCAAAGTTGGGGTATTTTTCAGACCCTTATCCCTAAAATCTTCTATCCATTCATTTTTCAAAACAACAAAGCATGCACAAAAATATCTGAACAAGTGTTTCCTAGAAACTATTTCATTGTTAGTTCTTACTCAAAAATAAGTTTGGATCACCAATGAACTAGATAATATCATTCATTTTTTCCCTATTACATATTGATTTTCTCACTTCTAATCTCCATTATTTTATTATGATCTCTTGTACTCTAATGTCATATTGAGATATTATTCTATCCTTCTTCATTTCCACATATTTGATTGAAAACAACTTGTTAATGTTCTTTGTAACACATTTATGAGCACGATAGTATTTTTTTTCACAAAAGAATTTTATGTATTTTTATCTTAACTTGCAAAGATTTCTCATTTACACTTTCTTTTACATCTTACCTTACCTTAATGAGGTTCATTGGGTTTAGGCTTTAATTGAACCTTATGTTGAACAGCATAATCGATAGCAACTTTTCTGAATTGAGTTATACTATCAAATATTGTACCCAATTCAAAGAAAGAAATGGAGGAAGAAGAATTATACCTCAATTTGCTACTTTTTCTTTTTGAAGGTAAATCAACACTTGATTGTGCTAAAACATCTAACTCTTTACTTGGTTCATCTAATTAACTAATAAACTCTTCATCACCTCCCAATCTATCATTATATTTTATTGTCTTATTGATGAAAATATTTTAAAATTTCTTGTTTATGCTAAGCTTCTCCAAGCTCAACCTCTTGATCCTTTAGAAGTTTTTTGAGTTCTCTTTTTTTACTTTGCAGTTTCATTTCTTTTTTCTTGTTTAAGATTTTTTCTAAAAACTCTATCATCCTGATCCAGAACACCATCTAAGTCTTCTTCTTTAAGGTGTGTTTGGTATGAAGGAAAATGTTTTTTCTAGAAAATGTTTTCCTGAAAAACAAGTAGACTTTGGACTTATTTTCTCATGTTTGGTTGGAGAGTAGAAAATATTTTTCGGAATTATTTTGTGTGTGTTTAATTTATGAATGAAAAATATTTTTGAGAAAATATCTTTTATTTTTACTAGAGAGTAGAAAATAATTTATGAATTAAAACTGAAATTTTTTTTTTAAAATAAACTTAATCTTTTTTTTGGGGTGGGGGGTGTAGGGGTGAGATGGGGTAACAAAATAAAAATTTGAAATTGAAAATATTTTAAAAACAAACTTAAATTTTTTTTTGGAGGGGGTGGGGNGACAAAATAAATTGATGTTTTCAACAAATTTTTTTTTAATTGGAAGTTGGAAGAGAGTTTTGGAAAATGTTTTCCTTAAGTTTTGAAGGGAAGTCATTTTCCTTAAATTTGAGGAAAATGAGTTGATTTGGAAAACATTTAACCCAACCAAACATGAGAAAATTGGAAAACATTTTCCGGAAAATGTTTTCCTTCATACCAAACACACCCTTAATGTAAGAGATAAATCGACCTACACGCATTGAGTTACTACCGTTCCACTCTAAGACTGGCTCGTTTGGAATCGAAGGATCATATTTCTACAATCGACTGAGTCATAACAAGAATGTAACGAATCCACGCCTAGATTAATATTGAAATCTACCATTTCTAACTTTACAAGGTCTGTTGAGGTGACTTTTTGGGAAATAGTGATAGTGCAATTTTTGTATTCTCGTCTAGCTATAACTGGGGCACCAACTAGAGTAGAGACTAAGAACGTTACAAAAGAAAGCGTATCCCCTGGATCTAATAACAGATAAAACTTTAAATGGAATACTTTTAACGGACTAGTGACAACATCAGGAGAATCTTCTTGGTCCTGGCAGGCATGAAGAGCATACAACTTGTTTTGGAGCTAACCACTACTTGTACTAGATGAGGCACCCAGCTTAGTGGGGCGACCCGCTGGAGTTGCTAAAGTTATAGACTGAGACCTATTAGTGTTACCTCTATGTCCTTGCTTAGTAGAAGGGTAATCCTTCAACTTATGACCATACTGGTCACACCCAAAACACCCATCTCTTCCTAGAAGACACTCGCCCGGATGATTATTACCACACTTTGGACAGGATGGAAAAGTCTGGTTACCTGAAGCACTCCCCTGTGACTTAGAGCTTGATGCTCTTTCTTTCTAATTTTGTCAAAACCTGGGGGACTGAGCGCTAGCTGATGAAGGTGCTGGGGCTGTAACCTCTGTTGAAACTGTAAGCGATTTCCACCGCCTGACCTGTGCTGAGAGAATTCATAGTTACCCATCCTAGCCTTTTTTGTATCCTTGGCCATTTCCCTAAGTTTATCTCCTTCAACCTGCTTAGCATTAGTCATTAGTAAAGAGATATTCATATCTCCCAATAAAATGGCATTTCTGCACTCGGTCTTCACCAAATCAAATTCTCTAAACAAGAACTTTATCATTTGTGCTCTCGAATCGACAATCATATGTGGAGCATACTTGGAGAGTTGGGTGAACTTCAGCCTGTATCCTTGGACTAACATTGAACCCTACTTCAAGTTCATGAATTCGTAGGCCGTAGCATCTCTTAACACTCTTTGGAAGAACGTGTCCAGAAAACTCCAGTAAACCACAACCACGTCATAGGATATGCATTCTCACCCCTATTTTAATTCCACTGCATGAACCAGATATCATCCATATCCTTGAGTTGATTGGATGCTAGCTCAGACTCTCAGTACCTGTCATTTGCATTACTCCAAAAATCTTCTAAATCTCATCAATGAAATTCTGCGGATCCTAACCAACCCTCAATTGTAGAAACTAGCAGATGCATACAAACAAAGTCTTGAACCCTAGCTGCAGTTTATCCAAAAGTGGGGTTTGCAGGAACTAGGACCTGGTGATTGTTCTTATTGGCTACGATTTGAGCCAATAGTTGTATCGCATTTTGGAACTTTGCATTTGTAACCTCTTGGTTTGGGACTGGAGTAATTGCGTTAGAATTGCTTGTGTTAGCTCTATGAGGAGGCATGATCTGATATGCACAACAACGGATTTGAAAGGAGAAGTTGAACCACACTTTACGCATGATAGGAATAACAAAAGAAGGAAAATATTCTTATTACACCTATTAGACTCTCTATCTCATAGGTGTGGAGCACTTCACACTTGTGAAAGAGACTCTACTTAGTACGTCTTTAAGATGCCCTTGGACTCATGAACCTGCTGCTCTAATACAAAGTTTGTCACTCCCCAAGGCTATCCCTTAGACGTAACATGGGACCTAGGATCACGAGTGATCCCAAGCTAAACTAAGTCTGGCATATATCAAGCATGTTGAAAATATTACTAAGTAAATCATATATTATGGGAAGCTAAAAATAGTGGATATCTGAAATGGGGAAAACCCCCAACTAGTCTGAATAAGTAAGACATAACAAGAGTATAGTGATAACTGAAACAATACTTTCAACTTTAGTTGAATCTACTACTATCTTTGTAAAGCATTTAGCTCAATGGAGTTGCTAGGACATGCCCCCAGCTAAATCTAATAAGACTGAAACTGAAAAATTAATATCTAATAGATAAAACATATTTATTATCGTCGAAGTATGAGGACTCACCACCGAAGAGAATGCTGAGTGCATCAACCTACATCATGAAATGATGTAGCGTAAAGTATGCATCAGTACTTGGAATATACTGAGCATATAGGATATAGATATGCTAAGCTGAACAAAGTATAGGATATAGATATGCTAAGCTGAACAAAGTATATAAGATACACAATGCATAACTAAGCAATGATATAATTTGAATAAGGATATACATATGTACTAACGTATAATTGAAAACAAAAGTGAATGCAATGACCCAGTACTATTCATGAAGATAACATGTTGTCTCAATACTGGAGTAAATACTCAAAACTGGGTCAATGCACTAAGAGTCTGATTGTGAGGGTTACTATTAACCGACATAAACAACGTGAGCTATACGTGGGCTCCAATATATACACCACAATGAGAGGACCCAATATACCTTGCGATTGTTATAGAGGCATGACTGTGGCGTGATTACTAAATTTGATGCCTAACCGAGGGGACTTATAAACCTATGCAAGCATGTAGTTCTGGGTCATTGAGGGTACTCTGAACCCTAGTCCAACTTTATTCTAATTCTACTCCCAACTAAATATTAATGAAGCTAAAATGCACTATATACTAAATAGCTCAAAACACTAACATGCTAACTTAGAATGCAACATTTATGTACTGAGAATATGGCATTTAAAATCTGACACATGAATTTCTATCTGGTTGAATTACAAAGTATAATTCATGAACTAGGACAAATTTACACAAGCAAGGGTTTTGAGTACTATGCATGGAGTTAAACTAAATAATCAAAGAACAAGTTATTTAGATCAAAGGAACCATAATCACAGTAAATCTTGAAAATCTAGAAATGTTAGGTCAGAACAGTGTTTGAGAATCTAAAGAATTAACTGAATTCTCGGGATCTAACAGGTGAAAGGAACCAACTAGTGAAATCCCGCATACCTGTTGATGAAACCTACAAAGAAATCATTTGGATTTCATGGCAGAACTTTGAAGAACACTCCTGCTTGTTCTTGGGAGAAGCGGTCAACTTTTCCTCTTCTTTTCGCTCTAAGTTGGGTGATTTTTGGAGAATAAGGTTTCTGGTTATTGTCTGACAAGATTATTAGGCTATGTGAACATATGCCTCTAGATACGGCACCAGAAAACTGACCAGAAGAATGTCTTTGGCTCTCCTAACTACTTCAAACAATAAACTCTGCCTCTTTGGTGGTGCTCACAATGGACCAGAAGGAAGCCCCCTCTATGGCTGCTTTGTAAACATAATACACAATGGAGAAAGTCAACCCTCTAAAAAACCTGCAAACTCTCTCTCCCTCATCCAGAACAATAGTCATACCATGTCTAGAAAGCTCACAGAAATAGGCCTCATACTCGATAACAAATAAACACCCCTGTCAAGCTTTTAAAGCTCTGTCAACTCTCCTCTCTCATGCTCCAAGGAATGAAGAGGTCTTTTACAACACTAGAGAGCACGTCCCACACTACTGGGGGAGATCCAACTAGTCTAGACCTCACAAAAGTCCTCCACAACTCTCAAGCGTGACCACAAAGTTGAAGTGCAACAAAGCAAACACCATGAACATACCCAATACACACTGCCTTAAGCATCTCATGGCACAAAGTCAAGAACTCATGATCATTCTCGCTCTTACCACCCTAAAACTTGGGTGGTTTCATTTTTTGAAACCTTTCATAACACTGTTGATCTAACAATTTCAAAATAATGTTGGAAGCAATCTGTGTAACAACAGGCTTCGCAGGAACCACCTGTGGTTGGCCCACTTTAGAAGTTCATAAACCATAATTTTGGACCAACTTTTCACGGACCCAGTTGTAACACCTCTAAAAAATACTTGTAAGGAAGGGTTCAAGAATGGTGGAAAGCTCTTATGAAGGGTTCAAGGATGGTGGAAGAGTCCACGTTCAGTGAACCCATCCTTGAACCCAAGCCTTGTGAAAATATTCTAAGGCAAGGGTCTAATGAAGGGTTCAAGGATGATGGAAGAGTCCACGGCAATAAACACATCCTTGAACCCAAGCCTAGTGAAAAATATTCTAAGCCAAGGGTTCAAGGATGCTGGAAGAGTCCACGGTCATTGAACCCATCCTTGAACCCAAGCCTTTTAAAATTATTCTCTTGTGAAAAATGTTCTAAGGCAAGGGTCTAAGGAATGGTTTAAGGATGGTGGAAGAGTCCACGGTCAGTGAACCCATCCTTGAACCCAAGCCTTATAAAATTATTCTAAGGCAATGATTCACGAACAGGTTCACAAGTAGTAGAAGGGTCCATGAATGGTAGACCCATCCATGGAGATTGATTTAGAGAAAAAAAATCCAGGCCTCTGGTACACGATAGCCTTCACGGGCCGTGAATCGATGAATGGCCGGTGAAAGCCTTCCGTGAAAGGGTCTAGTCAGTTATTTTTTCAAGGTTATATTGGTCATTTCCTATGCATCTAATACCTAAACTAGGTCATTTTAATCTTAATCGTAGACTCTATATAAGTCTTTTAAGCCTAAAATTTAACCATTCTAAATCACTCTATAAATTTCTCCAAATCCCTCCAAGTTCTTTCCCAAAATATTTCTCTCTCTAAAAGAAGAAGTCAATCTAGAGTTTTCAAGGCCAAGTCTCCTAATCCTCCATTGATTTCAAGCTTTTGTAATCAAGGTATGACAGTTTTTATCCATGGAGCCCTTTCCTCCATGGAGTTCCTAAATTCTCCAATTTATAAAGTTAGAAATCCCCAATTGAGTTAGGGTTATCCTCTATGTCAGGGTTCTTTTAAATGTTGATTTATTTGATTGATATATGAACTTTTAATCATGAATTAATATAATCACATGATTTTAAGGTGAATCCCCATGAACCCATGGTTAACTCGTGTTTTCTTAATATTGATGATTGAAAGTGGGTCTTGGACTATGAAAGGTGAATTATGGAATTATGCATGTTCTTATGGTATTGAAGATATATGATGTAGATTGCTTTGAGAGTAAAAGCATATATGTTGTTGTTGTGGCTAATTGTTGTTAAAAGATTTCTCACATAACTACCTCATGTATGAATGTGAAAGGTTTTCTCACATTAAAGATTCTAAAGTTGAAAGGTCATTTCACCTAAAATGAATCAAATATATATATATATATATATATATATATATATATATGAAATGAAGCTTGGATTGGTTACTTCATTGTACCTTTCCATGGATGAGATATGACTTAGCTTGGATTGGTAAGATGACGTGCCCTTCCATGGATAATAAACACAAGTTAATAAAATGACTATTTTGTGGGATTTATGCTTAGCACTAAGACGATATTAAGATGGGAGCTCCCCCATTAGTAGAGGCCAGGTTTCTAAAAGCGATCTCTTTATCCCAAACCTATGTGCCCCCATAGGATTATTGTCTTAGATAGGCATTATCTAGTGATCCACATGACCTAGAATTTCATGGTCTTACCTTGGCAAGTAGGACACCACTTTTTGGTGTGGGGTAGACACTGGATTTCGTGTTGATAGATCACATGATCTTACATGTCAGTTAAAGGTAAATCTCCCACAATAATAAACTAAGGTTACTTCAATAAGTATCTCACATGTGACTTAAGATGATGTCTATTTGCATTGACCATGTTTTGTGATTTATGTCCTCTAGTTCTTTTATATTCATAATTTAGCTTGGTCATTGCACTTTATGAAAATGTCCTTTTTCTCATGTTTTCAAATGTTTTATGCATGGCTATCATACTTGGTACATATTTTGTACTAACATGACCTTGCCTACATTTCCCCAAATGTAGGGACCGACCTTATAGATTCACATTTTCACGGCTAGGGATCTCATATAGAAGATTGATGTTTGGTGTGTCCTCATATTCCAAGACTAAGCTTGATTCCCATTTTGTCCTTACTTTCAGTTTTTGAACTTGTTGTATGGGCTATGCCCTGATATACTCTTATGTACTAAATGGCTTTGAGACAATGTTTAGATTTCCGTTTTTTCTCTACAAAAATCTTATATGTTGAAACTATCTTTTTGATCTCTTTATTCTATTTTCTTGTATGATGAACGCTAAGTGGCTTGTGTGGGGCCTCTCGGGGTCCTATACGTCATGTTATGCCTAGGGGCCACCTTGGATCGTGACAAACTTGGTAATCAGAGCACAAGGGTTAGAAAGGTCCTAGGAAGTCTCATAAGCCACGTCGAGTAGAGTCGTGTTCATGAGTGTGAAGCGTGCCACATTTATGAATGAGAGGTTATAAGATGATTAGGAAACTCCACTTCATTCATTACTCTAAATTCATGCGGTGGAGTGTAACTCTATATGTCTTTCTCCTAATCCATATCTGGTGCTTTTCAAGATATGGCCCCTTGAAGAGTTTACATTAGGAGGAATGCAAATGAGAATGTGGAATGAGAAGCTCCTCAAGCTCCTTCTCAAGATCATCATGTTTCGGTCGACCCTTTGGCCAAGTAAGTGACTAATGCGGACTTTAGGGCTGTTTTTCAAGTGTTAATTCAAGACATGATGGCTCAACCCAATAGGAAGGTTGTGGCCCCCGTGAAACCAAATATAGGTACGGCGGCATCTAGAGTGGGGAACTTTACTAAAATGAATCCCCCGGAGTATCATGGGTCCAAGGTTGAGAAAGATTCTCAAGAGCTTATTGATGAAGTGTATACAATGTTGATGATCATGGGAGTGACGCTGGTGGAAAAAGAAAAATGGGTCGCTTACCAACTTAAGGGTGTTTCTCAAGTTTGGTTCAACTAATGGAAGGATGAGAGGGTAGTTGATACGAGCCCTCTTGATTGGGAAAAGTTTAACGTTGCTTTCCTTGATAGGTTCTTTTCCCTTGAAATGAGTGAGGCAACGGTGCTTAAATTCATCAACCTTCGTTAAGGAAATATGAGTGTGAAGGAATATTCTTTGAAGTTCACAAAATTGCCTAGATATGTTTCTGCTATGATTATCGATCCTACGGCAAAGATGAGTATATTTGTTTCTGGTGTGTCCGAAATGGTAGTTAAGGATGTCGTACCGCTATGCTTATAAATGATATGGACATTTCTCGTCTCATGGTTCATGCTCAACAAATCGAATAGGAAAAACTTAAGGAAAGGTCTTGGGAGGCAAAGAGGGCTAAGACCGGTGATGGTAGCTTCTCACATTCAAGCCCGATGGGCATGGTCATTCTAAATTTTGGCAAAGGTTTTCCGGCCAAGGTTCCTCCATCACTCCTTCTAAGTTCAACAAATATAGGGTGTATAACCCTAAGCCTTAAGGAGGAAATGGTAGTGCATTTTCATTGCCTATATCTACTTGTGCTTGGTGTGGAAAGAAGCACGAGGGCAAGTGCTTAGCCGGCATGGATTGTTGCTTTGGTTGTGGTAAAAGTGGTCATAAGATAAGGGATTGCCCGATGCTTACGGCTAAAAGAAGAGAGAGTAATCAAGTTCATCCTAGTGGTTCAGGTTCCAATGCTCCCAAGTAAAACTGATTTTATGCACTACAGACTCGTGGTGAACAAGAGCGTTCTCTTGATTTAATTACCGGTATGTTAAAAGTCTTCCAACTTGATGTATACGCTTTACTTGATCTCGGTGATACCTTGTCTTTTATGATGACATATATGGCTATGAGGTTTGATATTCTTCCGAATGTGTTGTTTGATCTTTTTTCTGTCTCTACCCTTGTTGGTGATTCTATTGTGGCTAAGAGAGTCTAAATTTTCCCGTTTTCTTATCCCATAGAGTCACTCAAGTTGACCTCGTAGAGCTTGATATGCTAGAGTTTAATGTCATTCTTGGGATGTATTGGTTGCATGCATGTTATGCTTTTATTTATTATAGAACCCGAGTAGTCAAGTTTCAGTTCCCAAATGAGCCTATCCTAGAGTGAAAAAGGCAAAATTCCATGCCGAAAGGTCGGTTTGTTTCTTGTCTTAAACCTAGAAATATGATTTCTAAGGGTTGCATTTATTATCTAGTTAGGGTGAGGGGTATAGATTCTGAAACCCCTACTCTTGAGTCGGTCCCCATTGTAAATAAGTGTATGGAAGTGTTCCCATATGATCTACCCTGTATTACTCCCAAAAGGGAAATAGAATTCGGTATTGACCTTCTCCCAGATATGCAGCCTATCTTTATTCCTCCTTACCAAATGGCTTTGGTAGAATTTAAGGAATTGAAAGATTTTTTGGATAAGGATTTCATCCGATCGAGTATTTCTCCACGGGGTGCTCCAATTTTATTTGCCCGAAAGAAAGATTGTTCACGTCGTATGTGTATTGACTACCGGCAATTGAACAAGGTTACCATAAAGAATAAGTATCCTTTTCCAAGGATAGATGACTTGTTTGAGCAACTACAATGAGAAAGTTACTTTTCTAAGATTGACCTCCGGTCGGGTTATCACTAATTGAGGGTGAAAGATGATGATATTCCAAAAATGGCTTTTCGAACTCAGTATGGTCACTGTAAGTTTTTGGTGATGTCCTTTGGCTTGACTAATGCTCTGGAAATTTTATGGACTTGATGAATATGGTGTTTAGGCAATACCTTGACATGTTTGGGATTGTTTTCATTGATGATATATTGATATATTCAAGGAGTGAAGATGAGCACACTAATCACTTGAGGACAAAGACCAACAACTTTTTGAAAAGTTTAGTAAATATGAGTTTTGGTTGAAGTCTGTGGCTTTCCTTGGTCACATGATTTCCATAAAAGGTATTGAGGTAGATCCTACGAAGACAAATGCAGTCAAGAGTTGGCCTAAACCTCTATCCCCTTCGAATATTAGAGTTTTTTGGGTTTATCCATTTACTATAGAAGGGATTTTTGTCGATTGCCTCTCCATTGACGGTGTTGACCCAAAAGAAAGTCATATTCTTGTGTTCGGAAGCTTGTGAGAAGAGTTTTCAAGAATTGAAAGATAGTCTTACTTCCGCTTCGGTGTTGACTTGACCAGAAAGGATCGATGGCTTTGTCGTTTATTGTGATGCCTCAAGAATTGGGTTAGGATGTCTCCTTATGCAAAATGGGAAAGTCATTGCCTATGCTTCAAGGCAATTTAAGATTCATGAAAAGAATTATCTGACCCGTGACCTTGAACTAGCGGTTTTTATTTTTGCCTTAAATATTTGGAGGCATTATTTGTGTGGTGTTCATGTGGATGTCTTTACTGACCACAAGAGTTTGCAATATGTCTTTAAACAGAAAGATCTAAATCTTCGCCAAAGGAGATGGGTTGAATTATTGAAAGAGAGTGACAAGAGTGTTCTCTATCACCCCGATAAGATGAATGTTGTGGCGGATATTCTTAGTCGATTATCAATTGATAGTGTTTCTCAAATTGAAGATAATAAGAAAGAGTTAGTTTGAGATGTTCATTGATTAGCTTGATTGGGTGTTTGGTTCGTTTGCTCTACCAAGGGTGGTGTTTTGGTTCACAATGGTTCAGAATCTTCTTTTGTGATTAATGTGAAATCCAAGCAAGGTGTAGATCCAACTTTGGTTGAATTGAAGGAAGCGGTGCTTAAAAAGTCTATATAGGCTTTTTTCCAAATGGGGAGATGGTGTACTTAGATATCAAGACTGTGTGTCTTCCCAATGTAGATGACTTGAGAGATCAGATCTTATATGAAGCCCATAGTTCTCGATATTCCATTCACCCAGGAGCCACTAAGATGTACTGTGACTTGCGGGAGGTCTATTTGTGCAAAGGGATGAAGAAGGATATTGTGGAATTTATGGCTAAGTGTCCTAATTATCAATAAGTGAAAGTTGAGCATCGAAAACATGGAGGTTTGTCCCAAGATATTAGCATTCCTACATAGAATTTGGAAGATTTGAATATGGACTTCATTGTTGGATTACCTTGCACCCGATGACAACATGATTCAATTTGGGTTATAGTAGATTGAATGACGAAATCAGTTCATTTCATTCCCGTCAAAGTTTCTTATTCGGCGGAGGAATACGCTAAGTTGTATTTGAGGAAAACTGTTAGGTTGAATGGAGTGCCCTTGTCCATTATCTCTGATGGTGGCACCCAATTCAGTTCTCAGTCTTAGTAATCTTCCCAAAAGGATCTTTTAACTCGTGTTAAGCTTAGTACGACCTTTCACCCTCAATTCGATGGGCAAGCAGAGCGTACTACCCAAACCTTAGAAGTTATGTTGAGAGAATGTGTAATTGACTTCAACGGTAATTCAGATGATCACTTGCCATTGATTGAGTTTGCGTACAACAATAGCTATCACTCAAGCATTGGTATGGCTCCATTAGCAGCCCTATATGGTAGGAGGTGTAGATATCCAATAGGTTGGTTTGATGCGGGTGAAGTTGCCCTAATAGGTCCCGAGTTGGTATATGAGGCAATGGGGAAAGTTCGACTTATTAGAAAAAGATTGAAAACAACTCAAAGTCAACAAAAGTCCTATGCCGATGTGTGAAGAATAGATCTTGAGTTTGAGGTAAATGATTGGGTCTACCTGAAAATTCCACCCATAAAGGGTGTAATGAGATTTGGGAAGAAAGGGAAGTTTTGTCCCCATTATGTGGGCCCATATTAGATTTTGAGATGAATTGGCAAGGTCACTTAGGAACTTGAATTGCCTAGTGAGTTGGCATTGGTTCATCCAATTTTTCATTTCTCCTTGTTGAAGAAGTGTGTTGGAGATTCAACATATATACTCCCCTTAGAAGGTTTGAGAGTTAAGGAGAATCTTTCATATGAGGAAATTCCGGTTAAGATTATGGACCGACAAGTTGAGAAGTTGAGAAATATGGAAATTGCTTATGTGAAAGTTCTTTGGAGGTATCAGTTAGTTGAGGGTGCTACTTCGGCAGCCAAGGCCGATATAATATCCCGATATCCTCATCTATTTTCCCCCTTCCCTACTCTAGCTTGAGGTATTTAGTCCCTCATGGTTTACTCCTTTGGTGACATGTGTCTTAGATATTACTATTATTTCCTTATTTATGCATGTTCATGAAAAAGCTTAAATTTTTGGGATAAGAAGGCAAAGAAGAGTAAGAATTTCAAGCGTACTAATTCCAATTCTAAGTCGAATGAATATTATCATTTTCATAAGATTTTAGTATGCACGTGGCTGTAAAATTCTTAAAGTTGAAAAGAAGAAAGAAAAGGCAAATAACAACTGAAAAAATGAACTTGTGGCAATGGTCACAGAAGCATTTGTAGCAAGAGATCAAGTGGAATGGTTGATAGACACTGGTGCAACTCGTCATATATCAGGTAATCGAAATTCTTTCACGACCTATGAATTAGCGGGAGCGATAAAGTTTTGCATATGGAAAACTCATCTTCTGCTAAGGTTGTGAGAAACGGAACTGTTGAACTGAAATTCACTTTTGGAAAGATGGTCACATTGATAGACGTATTGCATGTTCTTGGTATTCAAAAGAACTTGGTATCAGGTACTCTTTTTTCGAAGCATGGTTTTATAATGATTTTTTAGGCAGATAAATTTATTTTTTCTAAACAAGGCGTGTTTGTTTGAAAAGGTTATGATGCAAATGGAATATTTAAACTCAATATTGAAAATGAAAATATTTCTGCTTATGTTGTGGAGTCTTTAAATTTATGGCATGAACGTCTTGGTCATGTGAATTTTAGATCCACTCAACTTATGGTGAAAAATGGATTAATTAAAAACTATGGAAAGGATCATGATGCTAAGTGTATTACTTGTAGTAAATGTTAAATAACAAAGAAACCTTTTCAGTCTGTTGGATGGATATCCAAACTTTTAGAATTAATTCACACTGATATTTGTGAGATGGATTGTTTATCATGTCATGGAAAGAGATATTTTATCACTTTCATTGACGATTACTCAAGGTGTTAATATTTTTTTCCATTAAAAACAAAAGATGAGGCATTTGAGACTTTCAAAACATATAAACCAGAAGTTGAAAATAAATTGAGTTTGAAGATTAAATCAATTAGATCTAAGACAGGTGGAGAGTATTAAAATTCAGATTTTATTGATTTTTGTGAAAAAGAAGGCATTGAGAAATAATTGACCATGTCTTATACAACACAACAAAATGGTGTAGCAGATAGGAAAAAAAGAACTTTCATTAAAATGGTTAACTCTATGCTTTATGGATCTGGTCTCACCAAAAATTTGTGGACTAGAGCCTTATTTTCTGTATGTCGTATTTTGAATCGAATTCCTTCTAACAAACATGATTCATCTCCGTATGAACTTTGGAAGAATCAAAAGCCAGATATAAATTATTTTAAAAGTATGGGGTTGTTTGGCTCATGTTGGATTATCAAATCAACATTTGACTAAGATTGACAATAGAGGAGTAGATTGTGTATTTATTGGTTATTCACAAACCAGTAAGACTTTTAGATTTTTTAATCTTGAGACCCCAAGCTCTCACACAATTATTGAATCATTGAATTAACTTTTATGAGCATATATTTCCTAAGAAAAAAGAATATTTGGAACAAGATACAAGTTCTTCTATATCTCCTCGTAAAAGGAAAATAATTGAGCCTTTAGAAGAAAGTCAAGCAAGTGTAGTTCAAGATCAGCAAAACCAAGAGACTTTGGACCTAATTTTAAAGTCTATTTAGTTGAAAAGGATACTGAAAGTTATGCTGAAGCAATGTCTTCATATGATGCTCCTTTCTGGTGTAAAGCTGTTAATGATGAAATACACTCTGTTATGTCAAATAATACATGGATTTTATCAGACCTCCCTCCTGGATGTAACTGAATCTTTAGAAAGAAATTGAAATCTGATGGTACCTTAGATAAGTAAACAACTCTCTTGGTAGAAAAAGGTTTTACTCAATTGAAAGAAATAGATACCTTCGACTTCTATTCGACTCTTGATTACTTTAGCCGCAATTCATAGTCTGGTAATATATCAAATGGATGTGAAGACTGGATTTTTGAATGGAGATCTAGATGAAAAAGTTTACATGAAACAACTAGAAGGATTTGTCATTCTTGGTCAAGAAGACAAATTTGTAAGCTTCTTAAATCTCTTTATGGATTAATACAAGATCCAAAATAATGGAATGAGAAACTTAGACGAGTAATGATTTCTAATGGCTACTCAATCAATGGTGGTGATATTTTTATATTAGTAAATTTCAAAACAAATCATGTGTTATAATATGTCTTTATGTAGATGATATGTTGATCTTTGGAACTGATATTGGAAGAGTGAAAGAAAAAAAATATTTTTGAGCTTCTCAATTTGAAATGAAACATCATGGAGAAGCTGATATAATTTTAGGTATTAAAATCATAAGATCAATGAATGGCTTGACTCTTACTCAATACAGTTATATTGAGAATGTTCTAAAGAAGTTTGGTCGCTTTGATGACAAACATGCTCCTATCCTACATCATTTGATCCTAGCATCAAATTAATGTGAAACTCTAGTGATGTTATTTATCAGTTGACATATTCTCAGATTACTGGGATTCTTATGTATGTCATGCATTGTACCAGGTAGGATATTTGTTACTTACTAGGAACTTTGAGTAAATCTACTAGTAATCCTAGAGTTGAACATTGGAATGCCTTAATACGTGTTTTGAGATACCTGAAGTGTACAATTAATGTTGGCCTACATTATTCTACATTTCCAGTTATTCTTGAAGGCTATAGTGATGCTACCTTGAATTCTGATCTGAATGACTCTAAATCTATTACTTTTTACTTTGGCTGGTGCAGCGATCTCTTGGAAATCAAAGAAGCAGACATGTATTACTCACTCAACGATGGAGTTAGAATTTATAGATGTGTCTTCTGCTGGAGAAGAGGTTGATTGGCTGCGGTCTATGCTGATATATATTCCTTTGTGGAGTAAGCCAGTACCATCTTTAACTATCTATTCTAATAATCAAACTCCTATATTTAGGGCTTCAAGTGATTGTTACAATGGAAAGTCGATACAAGTTTGTCTCAAACACAATCATGTGAGGAGATTATTGGAGGACGACATAATATCACTTTAATATGTGAGGTCAAGGTTTAATTTAGCATATCATTTGTCTAAAGGGTTAGGCAAAGAGCTAGTGGTCGAAACCTGTAATGAGATGAGAATAAAGCTTGTTGTAAATTCATTGTACTTTTTGGTAACCCTACCTAATGATGTAAGCTTGGGTTCAAAGGGAAAAACAAAAAAAGTTACAAATGTGAAGCACATCAATAAAATTTCCATTTTCAAAAAAAATGAAAAAAGTAGATGTGCATGATTGAGGTTCTTTTCTCTTAATAAATTTAAAAGACCGATCTCAGTTGGAGTTAGTAAGAAAACTCTTGATAATTTTTTTTTATATTCATACTAAAAAGAAGGATGAGATTATATTCTCTTAATAAGTCAATAAACTGATTTCGGTTGGAGTGTGTAGGAATACTCTTGATACTCTTATCGATACTTTGCTGTAAAGGAGGATAGATTAATTTCTCTTAATGAAATCCATAGAGTATTTGGTCAGAGTATGAAAAGTTACTCTTGATGAATTCACCGCACTAAGTGCGAAGTGGAGGCCACTTCAATAAGATTTTAATAGGGAAATATTAAAGCACTTGGCTTAAAGGATTCAGGACACATGGCGGTAAGATGTCAAAGGATTTCGATTTTCACCAGAACATAGTGATATGTGTGGAGTATTTTTCGATTTCATTCAATGAACCACTTAGTTCAATAGTCATTCACCGAGTATTCAATGATTTAGAAAGCCTTCACTAGCTAATGGTTCAAGTCCAAAAGACATCATTATTGATACATGTTGCTAGATTAATATCTTGAAATATTTTTTGAATTTTTCAAAGATAAAATTTTCTTGAAACAAGTGGGGGATTGTAAGAGTTAGTTTTTCAATTAATTTTAAAACAAATTCATCCGTTAAAAGTTTTGAAATACCAAAATACATGAATGTGAATTGTAACATTCATTTTTATTGTAATTCTGTGTTATATGTTTTATTTTTTTGGAAGAGGATTTTTAATTCTACATTATGGATTTTTTGGAAGATAAGTTTTTCTTTTCTAACTCATTAACCTATAATAAATATAATTTAATTAAAAGCCTTCTCTTTTCTAATTTTTTGTCCTATAATTAGATTTTCTTTTGTTTGAAAAGATAAGCATTCAAAAATTACTTTCCCTTGAAGAATAGAAGAACAACATTCTTGAATGCTACTTGTTCTGTGGCTTAGTTGAATCTCAAAGATAGAGTTGTTATTTATTCTTCCGTATGTTCGTGGTAGAGACTCCAACTATCTTCAAGAAACGTATTAACGTGCCTCTAAACCAAGCAAGTTTTGTTTTGGACTCCTTGTATTTTTATCATTCTTGTCTAGTTGATTTAACAATGGTAAAAAGCATTGTACTCTTCTTCCTTTTGCCTCAAAGTGATACTTTGTAAAATTATTCAAGATGTTACTACGTACGACTTGTACGTATTGCATTGACTTCTTATATCAGAAATACGACATGTATACTCTTTGTTATTCTATCCCTATAAAAATTAATTTGTGGTATATCTTCATTTGTTTCGGAAAATAAAATCTACTATTTAAATGTGCTTGACATACGCCATTCATTACTTTTCTCAAGCACAATATACAGTCTTTAAAATATTTCTACACAGTTTTTAGTGTCTTGCTACTTTCAGGGTAAATCTCAATGTCTTAGTACTTCATATGTGAATTTCAAAGTCTTACTACTTCAGCTTAAACCTCTTTTAGAGTAAAGTTCAAAAGTTTACTACCTTTAGAGTACAAATGAAAATTTTACTACTTCAGCAGTAAATTTTTAAAGTTTTACTACTTTGTAAATAAAGTTTAAAATTTTACCATTTTGGGAGTAAAAATCAAAGTTTTACAACTTTAGAAGTAAACCTTAAAAAGTATAATACTTCGAGAATAAAGTTTAAAGTTTTACCATTTTGGGAGTAAAAAATATTTTTTTATCATTTTGAGAGTAAAATTTATAGTTATACTACTTCAGTAGTAAATTTAAAAATTCTACCACTTAAGAAGTAAAATTTGAAGTTTTATCACTTTAGGAGTAAAAATCAAAATTTCTTTACTTCGTGAGTCAAAATTAAAGTTTTAGAACTTCGGGTGTAAAATCTAAATTTCTTCTACATCGGGAGTAAATTTCAAAGTCTTACTACTTCGGGAGTAAATACAGAGTCTTACTACTTCTAAAGTAAATTTAGGAATATTTACTATTTCAGGAGTAAATTCCATATTCATTACTTCGGGAGTAAAATTTAGAGTTTTTGCTACTTTAAAAGTCAATTTTAGATTTACTACTATGAGAGTAAGTTTCAAAGTTAACTACTTTGGAAGTAACACGTAGAATATTTAGAATTCTTCTTGTGGAGGTAAGTCGTTATATTTTTCACAACTAAGAAAATATTTATATTTATAAGTTAAGTTTTTCATATCTGCATTTACTTAAATTAAGTTCAATGTGCTATTAAAACAATTAATATATCCTATTGGTTTCACATTATAATGAGAGATTAATTTGACCATAAGTATTTCAAATTATTGGTTTTATTTTATTTGAACTTTCTAGTTTATGTAAGAAAAAATGTTATGAAGGGTATTAAATCAAATCACTGATATCCAAACTTTCTGTTTGCTAGTGCAAATTCAGAGTTCAAACAACACTTGAGACTATGACATTTGAAATATTAACCATTTAAAACTTATGATTCTACGTTTTCCTCTAAAATTTTAAACGTCTACATACAAATGAAAACTAAAACTATTTGGGTATTTTATATCACAGAAACATTGTTTTTCTGGTGTTTGATTGGATGATAAAAATAATTTTATTTGAAAATATTTAAAATATTAAAATAATGTAAAGTAAATTTTACTTGGTTTATATTTTTATATATCGGCATGTGATAAAAAAATTACTTGTAAATCCTGTCTGACTAAACTAATAAAATTGAATTTGAACATATTGAATTTATATTTCATCCGGAAAAAAAGAAAGTAAGTTTAAGAAAATCAACCAAACAACTTTTTTGATTGGTATTTTTCTATTTGAAAGTAATTGTCACGACCCACACCGTTGTGATTGGCACCCTGTAACACCCCAGAAAAATGGTAGGTTGACCTTAGGACTAAACGTGAGGGTTAAGGGGTTTGGTGGTTAAACATCAAGGTACGTGCTAGACCCCGTAGTTTAGAAGACCTTCTAAGGTTTGGTGGAGGGTTTCAAGGTCAAGTGTCAAGACAAAAAGGGGCAAGGCTAAGGCTGCCCCAAGCTTGGCCAAACACTGCCCAAGGACCACGACCAGTGGTATTGGCCACGGTCCGTGAAGGGGCTCGTGAAGGTCCCTTAGGCATGTGGGAAGCAAGGCCTTGAGGCCTAGCCACTACCTAGGAACCACGACCTTCACCACAACTCGTGGTCTTGACCACGGATCATGGGAGGTCTCGTGGTCTTGCCTTGGCATTGTGGAGGCCAAGTCCCCAAGCCTTGGCTACTGCCTAGGGACCACGACCATCACCACGACTCGTGGTCTTGACCACGGATCGTGGGAAGTCTCGTGGTCTTGCCTTAGGTTCTTGAAGACTTGGCACGTTAAGTCCTAGGACCACGGGCACCACCACGAGCCGTGCTGCCCTTGACGAGCCTTCTAGGTGGCCGTTGTCCCTAGACAGGTCTGCCTAGTCGAGGGTCATTTGGTAATTTGTTATTTAATTAGTTAATTAATGGGGTCGTTTTTAATTGTTTTATATCACATATATAAATGGTTTTAAGTCTTTAAACACCTATTTACTCCATTATTTCCAAATACCCAAATCAAAACTCCAAAGTTCTTTCCTTTCCAAATATTTCTCTCTCTAGAAACCTCCATTGAAGAACAAGATCACGGTCAAGTGTAAGGGTCAAGGACCAGCCTTGCCTTTCTTCTTCAAATTTGGTGTGGAAATCTTCTAAAGGTATGGTAGTCTTCATCCTTCATTAAGTTTCATTCAAGGAGCCTTTTCTAAAGATAATTTCAAGTTTCCAAAATCCCCCAAATAGCTAGGGTTTCAACTCAACCGCATGGATTCCTTTCAAAGTTGTTTTTAAAGGTTGAATTATGTTTGTTTATGAACGTATTGCGGATTTTATATGATTTCAACTTGAATTCCTCAAGAATCCATGAGTTCTCCAACCCTAGTTATGGTCCTTCTTTACATTATGAATGTTGTTGCAAGTTGGTCCAATTGATTGGATGTGAGTAGATTATGATGTGACTTCATGAATTTATTATGATTCTACATGTGTACTTGATTAACCTAAGATTATAGGATGAAATTGATGTGGCCTAGGGCTATGTCATGAAAGAGGCAAATTGAGTGCTTAGATATGACCTTTCAAGATTGATGAACTTCTTGATGAATTGCCTTAGATTAGATCACCTAGACATGAATTGATTATGAGTAAAACTTGTGGACAAAAACTAATTTGATTAGGGCTTATATGATGGATCATGGTTGAATAGTATTGAGATTTAGTTTACTTGATGCTATATGTCTATTATTGAGTAAGAATGAAGCATGTCGTTAGTTTACCTTGAGAGTTAGGAATACGTGATGACCATGTGAGGCATTGCTTGAGAGTAATGCTTGTAGTATGAAGATGAATCTTAAGTGCTTTAATAGTAAAATCTTATATGAGTAAGTTAAGGATGTTAAAGCTTAAATATGGAAGCTATTATGAATTGTATATGGCATTATTATGAAATGACTTCATCCACATGATCTGTAATGTAAGTATATGAGTGTATACATGGAATGAATGTTGTAATTGAGTTATGACTATATCTATGTCTTATGTGGTGAATGCTAAAGGTGTTGACTTAACATGATCCTTGAATGCTAGATATGAAGAGTATGTATGATTATGATATTATGTGCATGCTTATGAATACTTTGAGAGTAAAGTATCTATGATAATAATATTGTTGTTGTGTCATTGGAAGGACAATCACACACATTCACCCCATGCATGAATATGACTATGATGTGACTAAGGTGTTGCTTGTGGTTCATGTCCCTTGACGGGCGAAGTTATGAGGGTTTGTACATCTTTATGAGAATTGTGTATAAGCTTATGATTCACTTAGAAAGTGAAGATCTTTTGATTATTGTGTAATTGTGGTATTGTTGAAAGGTAATTCTCCCCGTACCCTTGCACTTTATTATGCATGAACTATTATGACTATGATGATCTTGTTGTGTTGAATGAAAGGCTATTCTCACGAACACACTATGAATATTGTGTGAAAGGTTTACTCACATATTGATGATTCTCAGGTTGAAAGGACATTCTTACCTAATGAATCTATGAGCAATTATCATACTATGCTGGTTTGAGTGCCTAGTGAATTCTCTCATGAACATGAACTTAAGTAGAGAATTAATGTTAATTGAAAGTGAATTATGCTTAGCACCGAGTGGATATGAGTATGAGATGGGTTCCTTCACGCTAGTAGTTGGGTTCCCAATATAGTTATCTCATGAGATTGAAACCTCCACGTTAGTAGTTAGGGTTTCTAGTAGCAATCTCCATATCCCATAACTATGTGCCCACATAGGTCTTTAGCTAGTGGATCCACCTAAAAGCTAAAATGAATGTTCTACCTAGGCAAGTAGGACACCTTTTTTTAGTGTGGGCATAGAACACCGGATTCTATCTAGCTCACATGGTCTATGTCGGATAAGGCTATTTCCCTATATTATAAGAATATGAATTATGATAAGAACATGAGTTATGTATTATGGTTCCTCAAAAGGTTCTACTTTGTATGAGTGGGGGTATGGGACTTTATTCATGCATTGCACAAGTAAACTTTGAGAGTGTGCATGGTATGTCTCTCTTATGATATGATGATTATGAGTTAATGTATGCTTTATATAAATTATGAACTTAAACTATACTTATGACTTCTTAATGAGCTTTACTTAGTGTGATTGGAAGTATGGGACTTCACTTATACATTGCACAAGTAGACTTATAAGGGGTTATGGTGTTGTTTCCTTATGCTATGAAGATATATGAATTTAAGTATGCATGATATTGGTTGTTGCTATGAGTGTTAGCTATGGATAAGGTTAAGGTATGTTATGCATGATTATGGTGGCCTAAAAGTGAGACTTAGTGTAGATAGGATTATGGGATCCTATCTATGCATTGCAAGTGTAGCTTAGGGTTGCTTATGTGATAGTTATATTATGATGATATTATCTTAGTATGTAATTATGCATGTTATGTCATATGAAGATTGGAGTATGCATTATGTTGTGTTGGAGACTATGCTTGTGATTATGATGATATCCCTTATGTTATGATGAATTGTGCATGGTTAGTCTTATGAGCTACATTTTCCAACTATTTTAAAGATGATGTTCCAAAGTGGCATATAGCATGGTTTCAAATAAAATGTCCTTTTTTATGCATGTTTTAAGGATTTCCTATGCAAGGCTTCCATACTTAGTACATTCTGTGCTAACCCACATTTTTACATTTTCTTTAAGTGCAGGGTTTGGTGATATCAGATTCTACCCTCATGGCTAGGACTATAGTAGATCAAGAAGACGAAGATTGGTGAGTCCTCATAGTATTAGAGGGCTTGACCATATGCCCTTTATGTCTTTCTTTTATGTTTTAGACTTTTGTAAGGGTCATGTCTCTAAGATTGTATTCAACTGTTTTAATTCAAATGTTATAGATGGTTTGAGACATAGTGTTCTAGACTCTCTCTCATTTGATAAAAGACTTCGATTGTAAAGAAATGTTTTAATTTTTCCGCATTTTTCCCTATGTTCTTTTGTCATGATATGCTAAGGGCTTGTATGAGACCCCTTTGGGGTCAAGTATGTCGTGTTATGTCTAGGGGGTACACGTGGATCGTGACAAACTTGGTTTCAGAGAATAAGGTTTTGGGATGGTTTTAGGATGTCTCAAATCACTTCTAGTATAGTCTTGTTCATAAATGTGAAGCGCACCACATTTTATGAATAGGAGGCTATCAGATGTTAGGAAAACTTCACTTCTTCATTCTCTAAGTTGTGCCCTAGAGTTTAGATTTATTAGATCTTTCTCCTAATGTGTGCCCTATGATTTTTAGGATATGACTACTTAAATGGCTTACGTTGAAATGAATGAGGAAGGCAATGTGGAGCAACAGATTCCTCTCCATGCTCCTCTCCAAGCTCCAATTGATCCTATAGGGGAAGATATGACTCATGCGGAGTTTAGGTCCGCTATACAATTGTTGGCTCAAGCCTTGACAATGCAAGTCAACAAAGAGGTTGTAACCCCGGCAAATCCAATAAGGGGGATGGCTGCTTCTAGGGTAAGGGGCTTCTTGGGGTGGTATCCTCTTATGTTTAATGGCTCCAAGGTGGGAGAAGATCTTCAAGAGTTTGTAGAGGAGGTATCTAAGGTGTTAGACTGTACGAGTAACTCTGGTAGAGAAGGTGGAGTTAACTTTTTTTTTACACAAAGGGGTTGCACAAATATGGTATGATCAATGGAAAGGGACTAGACCTGTAGGATTGGGCCTTATAGAGTGGGAAGGATTCAAGAGTGCCTTTCTCGATAGGTTCTTCCCTTTAGAAATGAGAGAAGCTTTGGTGCTTGAGTTCATCAACCTTAGACAAGGTGATATGAGTGTTAAGGAATATGCATGGAGCACTACAACATTTTAGGCATACAACCACCCTAGAAAAGTGTGGCCTAAACTATGAAAAAGTGTGGCCTTTGATAAAAGGCCACACTTTTGGACTTTAAGCAACACTTTTCCAGTGGTGCCCAAAGGGAGCGTAACCTTAGAGTTTAGGCAACATTTTTGAAGTGTCGCCTTATCAACTACACTTAAAAGCGTAGCCTAAAAGGAAAAAAGGCCACGCTTTCCAATACCTCATATAGCAACATTTCTATCTCATACAACTACACTTTCAAGCGTGGCCTTTGCTTCCTTATTGCCCATAATTTCAAAGTGTTGCCTTTTCTATCTTATGTATGACAACACTTTGAAGTGTAGTCCTTGCCCGTCTGCATACAACAATTTACAATCCGTTGGCTACACTTTTAAGTGTGGTAATATTATTTAGGCTATAAAATATTTATATGCCACAATTTCTAGTTAAAAAACACCAATATTGTTTTGCAATAAATAATCTCAAGCATTAAATTAGCTAATAAGTAATTCAAATATATATATGTATTTGCAATAAACTTCAAAAGATAGCATGTCTTGTGTACATACACATACTTATAAAATAATATTCTAAATATGTTTACACAATAGTTCAAAAAGTACTCTTACAATAGTTCAATATATTCTAGCAATGAATATGTTTCACAAAATCAAATATAATGTATTCAAACTTAAACAATAGTGAGAGAAAAGCTATAATCCCTAGGATGGAAAATGCATAAATCTCTATACCCATTCTGCTGGATCTCCCGAATTTCCATTTAGCAGTTTGTGATTCTCTTCTTTGGACTTGCTATCCTTAGTCACTGGTAGCAACAAGGCACTAGTGCGATCAGGCAGTTCTGCAAGAAAGAATGGGGAAAGATGAATATGTGTGATGCCGAGAGAAGACTCCTTGCAAAGGCATTGCTCGACACATTATATTCTGTTAACTTCTTGTAAACATACAATCAATCAAAATAGAATTAAAACAACATTGTCCTCTCAGCCAACTACTATTAGTCGTTTTAAAAAATTATATGATACTCGTCCAATAAGTAAACTAACCAGTTTATAGAGCTTAGATAGAACAAATGCTAAAAACTTGTTTAAATTACCAGTCAAATTGCAGATTACAGTTCCAGTTCTAGATTTATTCCAGATTGCAGCTTTTAGTTACACATTAAATAGTTAAAAAAAGTTGAAAAACACTCAGATGGACTGGATTGGCATCTTTCTCATGTTTTATCAGATGTAGTTAATGGAATTTCAGTCGTGTTAAATGTTCCACTGTCCTCAGGGGTTTTAGTTGGTATAAATTGTGTATGGAACTTGAAAATGGATCATAGTGTTACATGTTAAACAAAAATTTCTTGAGAAGAACAATATTTTCTTGCTTGTTGATGACTGTACTCCTTCCTGCTGATGTTAACCTTGCTATCCCTGTTATCACCTAAAACTTGTCATTTACTCATCTTGAGTAATATACACACAAAGAATTAAAGTGGCATTCAATTATCAAGAACAGAAATATTCAATTAGATTGAGTGCAGACTGCGACAGATATGGAGATAGGATACATGATAGTCACATGAGGTGTGACGGTAGTTGTTGTGGTTATAGTTTGTCTTGATGTTCGGAAATGGAGAAATCCTTCACCAACGTTATGAGGGACATCATTTATGTTGATGAGAGTTGTTGTCTTGTTTCCAGTTCAGTAGCATGTTTCACCAGATATGGTGGAGACAGTAACAATGACTATTCGTCTTTCAGGGACAGGCTTGACAGGGAATGCGAGGTTGTTGTTATGAAAATTATTAGTGTAAGGCAGCAATGAAAGAGGAGCTATGGCAGTAGAAGAAGAGACTGAGGGTGGTGTTTGGACCAAATTATTAGTGTAATTGTTGTTATCTCCTTGCCTTGATCATTTGATCTCTCCATTGCTACATCTACTGCTTGCACTCCCTGTTTCTCACTTCCTTGTTCCATTTCCTTTCTCTTAACTTCAGCAAATTGTTCAGCCGACAATATAAATGTTGTGATCGCGTTATCTTTTTCTTCCAGTTTAGACACAAGGTTCAGAAACTTTTTCTGCATTCATCACCCAATTAACATTTAACAGTCGACAGAAATTACTAGGACTAAAAATATCATGACTCCTACGGTAACATGCATATCTTACAGTACCATGAATCTCTCTACTTTCTCACTAATCAAACATAATTCAGCCCCACCTCTCCCTTTCCCCTTCACCCTAACTAGAAATAAAAACTCAGAGAACTATAGAGGGGAAATTTAGCGCTTTTTATGGATTACATTAGAGACATCAGAAATGATTGAGTTGTGTATCTCAAATGTAAGTTACAGCATAATATGAAATTATGGAAGTGTGAGTTGCATCTAATTCCACATGCAAGGCAAAAACATACATATAGGTTGATTAATTAGAATACCTCCATATTTTCCATGAAATCTGAATTGACTATCATTAATTGTTTCTTGCACATTTCTTGCCACTTAAACAGAACATGAAGTATAATTACCAAAAGGGTTAAGTATTAATTTGTAAACCACTCAAATGACAAACTTTTGGCTTTGGGAAATAAATACCATTGATGGAATAGCTTTCCTTGAAGTTTTAATAGCTTTGGTTTCTTGTTGTGTCTTCTTCAATTCAAGCTCCTCAGTCTTTCTACTCAAATAAAAACACAGTCATAGATGTTTATATATCACCAATGTAAAAGCTTATAATTATAGTATGAAAATTCATTCTTGCATGAATTGGAAGAAGCAGCTGCATTTTCTTAGCAGGAAAGTGTGTCATATATACTAATGAAGAACAAAGATATGAGATCATTTTTAGCATAATAAACACATTTTTTTACCATTACCTGCATTCGATACCCCACCAGTTTTAACAAAGAGAGGAACAAATCAATTTTCTCGCAAACACAATCATTGATTTTTTTACGACGGTAGCAAAAGAACTAACTTGATGAATACAATGAGTCTCAAATAAGATCAAGATTACTGCACTTCTTCATAAACCAAATGAATAGACCTATTTTCTCACAAAAAGACCTGCTATCTCAAAGGTATTTAAACAATCAGAAGCTACAACAAATTGACTCACACATGTTTCCTCAACTAATGATCAAATTGAAAGGAAAAAAAAACAGAAGCTAACATATATATAACACGATGCAAAGGAATTCGAAAACAGAGTTAATGAAGCAACCACAATAGGGAAAGAACTCAATACATCATTCAGCATTTATTTGAAAAAAAAAATTAACAAACCTATGAAAACCAATTGTTAAAGAGAACTTAAAAGACATAGTAAACATAAAAGAGAAAGCGGAATAGAACAAAACTGGACAGAATCGATCCTCACAAGTATAAGATTTAAAATAAAAGCACTAGAGACACAAGATGAAATCTAAAACCTTGACGTCTTGATCCACTCATCCAACTTGAGGTGTACGAATGAAGAACCTGACGTCTAACATAAAACTCTATCACAGAATCCCAACAAATAAGAATAAACTAAGACAAGCAGAGAATTTGTCTCTTGATTTCAGAAAATGTTTCAATACAGTTCTTTAGTACAAGCTCGTTGGCATGTGAACTCTCGGAACTGCATGTAGTCTATAAGGAGAATCATGTGGTAGCATTAAAGCTTGAGAAGAGAAGTTAAGTGAACTCGTCTATACGTCCAATATTGTTTTCTTGAAATGTCTGAATTCTGTTTTTAGCGTTATTAAATCCTCTTCATATGATCTTGGACAATCCGTACCTCAAAAGTTAGCTTTTACATTTGAATTAGGTCCCAAGTCCATTTTCGAAGAATATGTCAAGCTTGAGCTTAGTTTAATCTGTTACACTAAGTTCTTCATTTGTTTTCACTGATAATGTTTTCTGAACTCCGATCGGATACCCCAAAGACTGCCTTGCTTTTGGAGAACAAGAAGAAAAATAGAAAATTGCAGCAAAACACACTACACTAACAAAACAATAATAATGACTTTGCCAATAAAGTTTCATGTCCTGTTACATTGCCTAAATCATCTAAACTCACACTTAAGTCTCTATTGAAGTGATTCGACATTCATGTTCACGTTATTCATGCAGGCACAAGACTCGACAATGCTCTCAATCACAAAAGGAATGCAAAAAGAAAGTAATAGACGAATAGGATACTAAACCAGACGACGTTAGCTCTAATGAGGTACATTTCTCAGTTTTTGCTCCTATCAAACACTAAGATTAAGTACTTCAAAGCCAAGAATTGTATGTTGCATGAGCCAATAAAGAGTAGACTTTCAACAGTCTTTAAACTACTAGAGCGCCAGGAAGTAGCAGTACTACTATTACTACTACAACTACTACAAGCACATCTTCATGTACTTCAAAGCCAACCAAAAAACCTCAGAGTCCTCAGAGTTCTCCGAGAAGTATTGAATCTCATCGTAATTCCACTACGAACAACAAGAATATACCCTCATTGCCAAATGCTAGAAGAAACCGACCTAATAAGTACAACAACAAGAAGGACGTGATGAACAAATTGAGTCGAGTCCAAAGGTCTCAATCAAGAAAAGATTTTTTGAGATCTTGATCATCAAAAATCAACTGATGAAGCTAAAATACGAGCTACACTCCCAAAAATTGTATAAAAAACACAAGCATATCAAAACCCTAAAGCTAAAATATAGACATTCAAAGATAGAATTTGTTACTTGATAAACCCTATTCCAACAAAATCCTATTTTTAGCGAGAACTATGATGTAAATCGTGTCCTTTAGCGAGAATCTCTTCAGTTGTTGACCTCTTCCATTCGGTATGAAATCGTGTTCCTAGCTTCAGTCCTGTCTGAAATCGTGTTCTTAGCCAACAACCCCAAAGTTATCAATTCCTTCTTATTCTCCTCTTCTAAACACAAAATAAAAAATCAATCAATAACAAGAAGACTATTTTTAGTACTTATGGAATAGTAAATTGAACTCACGCTTGATGAAATTGTTATCGGAGAAGAGAATCGAACTCACGCTTGACGAAATCAATTCTTCGACTTCAGTTCTTCATCTATTCAGTTCTTCATCTATTCAGTTCTTCAACTCTTTAGCTCAGACGTTATTCCGAGAAAGAGAGAACTCACGCCTGTTTTTCTCACATATTATGTATTTTATTAAAATTAATGTTTTATGAATTATTTTTCTTGGCCAATAAAAATGGGAGGGAGACTTAAAATAATGTTGGAGGGAAAATTTTGGCCACACTTTTATTGTGTTGTTTTTACAATTATTAAAATAGGACACTTTAAAAGTGTAGCCATATATGTTAATAGTTGTTGTTAATTATATCATATTGTACCAACACTTATAAAGTGTAGCTTATACCATTAAAAGTACACTTTTTAAATGTTGCCAACATAAACTGTAGCTAAAAGTTAAAAACTTGGGTTACGCTTTGAAAGCATCCCCAAAATATTTTAGGCAACACTTTACAAGCGTTGTCCAGAATTAGTGTGGCCCTAGGACTAAAATGGTGTAGTGGAGGTTCACTCAATTGTCTAAGTATGTTCCAATTCTAGTGTCCGATTCCAAATTGGGACTGAGTAAGTTTGTGTCGGGATTATTTGTTTTAGTTGTAAAAGAATATCATATGGCCATGTTTGAGCATAATATGAATGTCCCTCGTCCTGTAGTGTATACCTTTGAAATTAAGCAAAAGAAACTTGAAGAAAGGTTGAAGGAGAAAAATAGGGTTAGGATGGATGATAAAAATTCATCCCTTGAGAGGTCCTTTGGACAAGGTTCTTCTAAGTTTCTCCTAAGGTTTAGTGTGGAGGGGGCATCTAACCCTAAACTTCAAAGAGGAAACTATAGTGAATCGGTGTTACTTAAGCCTACTTGCAAAATATGTGGAAGGAAACACTATGGTAGGTGTTTGGCCGGTTTGGAAGGTTGTTATGGTTGTGGTGGAAGTGACCAGAAATTAAGAGATTGCCCGGTACTTACTGCTAGGGGAAGGGAGAGGAAGAAAATTAGGTTTGATGCTCTTAAATCTAGAGGAGAACAAGAGTGTCCTCCTAAGGTTGCTCCCGGTATATGTGTCATGCTTACCTGTATTCCGCTAGTACTTTTCTTTTGTGACTTGATGAATTGGACATGATAAGCTTTTATGGTGTCCTTAGTATGTATAGGTTTGATTATGGTTATGTGTGTAGGTTGATGCAACCCAACTTAGCCATAATGAGTTTTATGATTATGTTGGAGGATTTAATGAATAGTGGTGTTTAAGTGATGCCTAGAGAATATTGAGGGTGGTATTTTTGTAAGGGTTTTAGTTAAGGGTGCTATTTGGGAGCCAAAGGTCCATTGAGATGTCCCAATATAAGTACTCCTTGACTCATTTCATGATTGTGGAATCTTGAATGTGATATGTGTCCCATGACTACCTTGTCCCATAGAGTTACTCTTGTTAACCTTAGTAAGGTTTGGGTGCATGGTCATTAGACCTCTCTTGTTTCTAGAACTCGGTAAGGTTATAATGAGTCTTAGTAATGCTTTAGGTTTGTTGGAAAGGAGTGGTATTAGAGGTTTTAGAAAGGGGGCTTACTCCTAAGGGGGAGATCATTTGCTTAGATAGAAAAATTGATTGAGAGTTCAGATATCCTCATCCCTTTCTTCTCTTTCTATTCTAGCTTGAGACTAAAAGTTCCTTTTTGGGCTTGTTCCATGTCTAGCAGTCATGAGTGTTTTAGAGATTTCCATGATCTCCTTATGTTATGCATGTTCTTGAAGATTCATGTTTAGTATGGAATAAGTTTTCATGATTTATATGTTCCTCATATTGTTGTGTATTTTAGTATGATGATGGCATATTTGACTTCATGGGATGATTTGATGAACATGTTATGCTATGCTTTTTAAAGTAATTGCATATGAGCTCCATAAAAGTATATTGAGCATGTTATGACTAGAATATGGTAGTAGCTCCTTGAACATAGCTAGTTCTTGAAATTCTTGCATAATGAGTACATAGATGTAGTTCCTACTTCTTTCTGTTGCATTGAACTTATTGATGTGAGGTTGATGTTTCCTCTTATGATTTGTGAATTTTATTGATGTGTCAAGCATAATGGGTTGCTAGTCTTGAGTCTTTATTCCTGTAAGGTGTCTAAATTGTCATTTGAGGATGAATGTTCCCAAGGGTTAAGGGGTATAGTGATTAAACGTCAAGGTACGTGCTAGACCTTGTAGTTTGGAAGATCTTCTAAGGTTTGGTGGAGGGTTGCAAGGTCAAGTGTCTAGCCAAAAAGGGGAAAGCCTAAGCCAAAGGCTAAGGCTTCCCCAAGCTTGGCCAAATACTGCCCAATGACCACGACCACCTTCACGACCAGTGGTCTTGACCATGATCCATGAAGGAGCTCGTGAAGGTCCCTTAGGCATGTGGGAAGCAAGGCTTTGAGGCATAGCCACTGCCTAAGAACCACGACCTTCACCACGAGTCGTGGTCTTGACCACGGATCGTGGGAGGTCTCGTGGTCTTGCCTTGGCATTGTCGAGGCTAAGTCCCCAAGCCTTGGATACTGCCTAGGGACCACGACTCATGGTCTTGCCTTAGGTTCTTGAAGGGCTGGCACGTTGAGGGAGCTACTGGTCAAGGGACTACGGGGACCACCAGGAACAGTGGTGCCCTTAATGGGACCCTTCCTTAATTAAGTTTCATTCAAGAATCCCTTTCAAAAGATGATTTCAAGTTTCAAAAATCCCCCAAATAGCTAGGGTTTCAACTCAACCCCATGGACTCCTTTCAAAGTTGCTTTTAGAGGCTGAATTATGTTTGTTTATGAATGTATTGCGGATTTTATATGATTTCAACTTGAATTCCTCAAGAATCCAAGAGTTCTCCAATCTTAGTTATGGTCCTTCTTTAAATTATGAATGTTGTTGCAAGTTGGTCCAATTGATTGGAGTAGATTATGATGTGATTGAATGAATTTAGTATGATTCTACATGTATATTTGATTAACCTATGATTCTAGGGTGAAATTGTTGTGGACTAGGGCTATGTCAAAAAAGAGGCAAATTGAGGGCATAGATGTGACCTTCTAAGATTGATGAACTTCTTGATGAGTTGCCTTATGTTAGATCACCTAGACATGAATTGATTATGAGTAATACTTGTGGACAAAAACTAATTTGATTAGGGCTTAAATGATGGATCATGGTTGAATAGTATTGTGATTTAGTTTACTTGATGATATATGTCTATGATTGAGTAAGAATGAAGCATGTGGTTAGTTTACCTTAAGAGTTAAGTTTACAAGATGATCATTTGAGGTATTTCTTGAGAGTACTGCTTGTAGTATGAAGATGAATCTTAAGAGCTTTAATAGTAAAAGCTAATATGAATAAGTTAAGGATGTTAAAGTTTAAAGAAGGAAGCTATTATGTATGTTGAATTGTATCTGACATTATTGTGAAAGGACTTCATCCACATGATCTATAATATGAGTATATGAGTGTATACATGGAATGAATGTTGTAGTTGAGTTATGGCTATATCTATGTCTGATGTGGTGAATGCTAAAGGTGTTTCCTTAAAATGATCCTTGAATGATAGATATGAAGAGTATATATGATTATGATATTATGTGCATGCTTATGAATACTTTGAGAGTAAAGTATCTATGATAATAATATTATTGTTGTGTCATTGGAAAGACAATCACACACATACACTCCATGCATGAATATGACTATGATGTGACTAAGGTGTTGCTTGAGGTTTATGGCCCTTGAAGGGCAAAGTTATAAGGGTTTGTACATCTTTATGAGAATTTCGTATAAGCTTATGATTCACTTAGAAAGTGAATATCTTATGATTGTTGTGTAATTGTGGTATTGTTGAAAGGTAATTTTCCCCGTACCTTACACTTTATTATGCATGAACTATTATGACTATGATAATCTTGTTGTGTTGAATGAAAGGCAATTTTCATGAACACACTATGAATATTATGTGAAAGGTTTACTAACATGTTGATGATACTAAAGTTGAAAGGACATTCTCACCTATTGAATCTATGAGCTATTATGATACTATGTTGGTTTGAGTCTCTAGTGCATTCTCTCATGAACATGAACTTAAGTAAAGACTTAATGTGAATTTAAAGGGAATTATGCTTAGCACCGAGTGGATATGAGTATGAAATGGGTTCCTTTAACTAGTAGTTGGGTTCCCAATACGGTTATCTCTTGAGATGGAAACCTTCACGTTACTAGTTATGGTTTCTAGTAGCAATCTCCATATCTCATAACTATGTTCCCGCATAGGTCTTTAGCTGGTGGATCCACCTAAAAGCTAAAATGAATGCTCTACCTTAGGCAAGTAGGACACATTTTTTCGGTGTGGGGGTTTACACCGTATTCCATGTAGCTCACATGGTCTATGTCGGTTAAGGCTATTTCCCTATATGATAAGAAAATGAATGATGATAAGAACATGAGTTATGTATTATGGTTCCTCATATGGGTCTACTTAGCAGTAGTGGGGGTATGTGACTTCATTCATGCATTGCACAAGTAGATTTTGAGAGTAGGCATGGTATGTCTCTCTTATGATATTAGGATTATGAGTTAATGCATGCTTTATATGAATTATGAACTTGAACTATACTTATGACTTCTTAATGAGCTTTAGTTAGTGTGAGTGGGGGTATGAGACTTTACTTATACATTGCACAAATAGACTTATAAGGGTTATGGTGTGGTTTCCTTATGCTATGAAGATATATGAATTTATGTATGCATGATATGGATTGTTTCTATGAGTGTTGGCTATGGATAATGTTAAGGTATGTTCTAAATGATTATGGTGGCCTAAAAGTGATACTTAGTGTAGATAGGATTATGGGATCCTATTTATGCATGAAGGTTCACTCAATTGTCTACGTATGTTCTAATTCTAGTGTATGATCCCAAATCAGGAATGAGTAAGTTTATGTTGGGATTGACTGATTTAGTGGTAAAAGAATGTCGTATGGCCATGTTTGAGCATAATATGAATGTCCCTGGTCTTGTAGTGTATGCCTTTGAAATTTAGCAAAAGAAATTTGAAGAAAGGTTGAAGGAGAAAAAGAAGGTTAGGATGGATGATGAAAATCATTCTCTTGAGAGGTCCTTTGGACAAGGTTCTTCTAAGTTTCTCACAAGGTTTAGTGAGGAGGGTGTATTTAACCCTAAACCTCAAAGAGGAAGCAATAGTGAATTATTGTTACTTAAGCCAACATGCAAAATATGTGGAAGGAAGCACTATGGTAGGTGGTTGACTGGTTTGGAAGGTTGTTATGGTTTTGGTGGAAGTGACCACAAAATAAGAGATTGCCCGGTACTTACCGCTAGGGGAATAGAGAAGAAGAAAATTAGGTCTGATGCTCTTCAAGCTAGAGGTGAAAAAGAGTGTCCTCCTAAGGTTGCTCTCGGTATGTGTTTGCTGCTTACCTCTATTCCGGTAGTACTTGTCTTTTGTGACTTGATGAATTTGACATGATGAGCTTTTATGTTGTCCTTAGTATGTATGGGTTTGATTATTGTTATGTGTGTAGGTTGGTGGAATCCAACTTAGGCATAATGAGTTTTATGATTATCTTGGAGGACTTGATGAATAGTGGTGTTTAAGTGATGCCTAGAGAATGTTGAGAGTGGTATTTTGCAAGGGTTTTAGTTGAGGGTGCTATTTGAGAGGCCAAGGGCCATTGAGATGTCCCAATATCCTTGTATTCCCTTTTATTCCTCCTCTAACTTAAGATGATAAGTCCTCTTTGACTCGTTTCACTATTGTGGAGTCTTGAATGTCATATGTGTCCCATGATTCCCTTGTCCCATAGAGTTACTCTTGTTAACCTTAGTAAGGTTTGGGTGCATGGCCATTAGACCTCTCTTGTTTCTAGAACTCGGTAAGGTTATAATGAGTCTTGGTAATGCTTTGGGTTTGTTTGAAAGGAGTGGTATTTGAGGTTTTAGTAAGGGGGATTACTCCTAAGGGGGAGATCATGTTCTTAGATAGCAAAATTGATTGAGAGTTATCCTCATCCCTTTCTTTTATTCTTATTCTAGCTTGAGACCAAGAGTTCCTTTTTGGGCTTGTTCCATGTCTAGGAGTCATGAGTGTTTTAGATATTTCCAAGATCTCCTTATGTTATGTATGTTCTTGAAGATTCATGTTTACTATGAAATGAGTTTTCATGATTTATAAGTTCCTCAAGTTGTTGTGCATTTTAGTATGATGATGGCGCATTTGACTTCATGGGATGATTTGATGAACATGCTATGCTATGCTTTAGAAAGTAATTGCATATGAGCTCCATGAAAGTATGTTAAGCATGTTATGACTTGAATATGGTAGTTCCTCCTTGAACATGGCTAGTTATTGATATTCTTGCATAATGAGATTGTAGATGTAGTTCCTACTTCTTTCTGTTGCGTTGAACTTATTGATGTAAAGTTGATGTTTCCTCCTATGATTTGTGCATTTTGTTGATGTGCCATGCATAATGGGTTGCTAGTCTTGAGTCTTTATTTCCCTAAGGTATCTAAATCATCATTCGAGGACGAATGTTCCCAAGGGGGAGATAATGTAACACCCCGTAAAAATGGTAGGTCAAACTAGAGCCTAAACATGAGGGTGAAGGGGTTTAATGGTTAAACGTCAAGGTACGTGCTAGACCCCTTAGTTTAGAAGACATTCTCAAGTTTGGTGGAGGGTTGCAACGTCAAGTGTCAAGCAAAAAAGGGGCAAGCCTAAATCAAAAGCAGGCTGCCCCAAACTTGGCCAAACACTTCCCAAGGACCACGACTACATTCACGACTAGTGGTCTTGACCACAGTCCGTGAAGGGACTCGTGAAGGTCCGTTAGGCATGTGGGAAGCAAGGCCTTGAGGCCTAGCCACTCCCTAGGAACCACGACATTCACTGCGACTCGTTATCTTGACCACGGCTCGTGGGAGATCTCATGGTCTTGCCTTGGCATTGTGGAGGCCAAGTCCCCAAGCCTTGGTTACTTCCTAGGCACCACAACCATCACCACGACTCATTTTCTTGACCACGGATCATGGGAGGTTTCGTGGTCTTGACCACGGATCGTGGGAGGTCTCGTGGTCTTGCCTTAGGCTCTTGAAGGCTTGGTACGTTGAGGGAGCTACTGGTCAAGGGACCACGGGAACCACCACGAGCCGTAGTACCCTTGACGGGCCGTCTAGGTGGCCGTAGTCCCTGGACGGGTCTGCCTAGTCGAGGGTCATTTGGTAATTTCTTATTTAAATACTTCGTTAATGGGTCCTTTTTAATTGGTTTATATTACATATATAAATGGTTTGAAGACTTTAAACACCTATTTACTCCATTATTTCCAAATACCCAAATCAAAACCCCAAAGTTCTTCCCCTCCAAAATATTTCTCTCTCTAGAAACCTCCATTGAAGAACAAGAACAAGGCCAAATCTAGGGGCCAATGAACAGCCTTTCTTCTTCAAATTTGGTGTGTAAATCTTCTAAAGGTATGGTAGTTTTCATCCTTGATTAAGTTTCATTCAAGGAGCCCTTTCAAAAGATGATTTCAAGTTTCCAAAATCCCATAAATAGCTAGGGTTTCAACTCATCCCCATGGATTTCTTTCAAAGTTGCTTTTAAAGGGTTGAATTATGTTTGTTTATGAATGTATTGCAAAATTTATATGATTTCAACTTGAATTCCTCAAGAATCCATTAGTTCTCCAATCCTAGTTATTTGCAAGTTGGTCCAAATGATTGAATATGCGTAGATTATGATGTGATTGCATGAATTTAGTATGATTCTACATGTATACTTGATTAACCTATGATTTGAGGGTGAAATTGATGTGGCCTAGGGCTATGTCATGAAAGAGGCAAATTGAGGGCTTTGATGTGACCTTCTAAGATTAATGAACTTCTTCATGAATTGCCTTAGATTAGATCACCTACACATGAATTGATTATGAGTAAAACTTGTGGACAAAAACTAATTTGATTAGGGCTTATATGATGGATCATGGTTGAATAGTCTTGAGATTTAGTTTACTTGATGCTATATGTCTATGATTGAGTAAGAATGAAGCACGTGGTTAGTATACCTTGAAAGTTAGGTTTACATGATGACCATGTGAGGTATTTGTTGAGAGTAATGTTTGTAGTATGAAGATGTATCTTAAGGGCTTTAATAGTAAAAGCTAATATGAAGAAGTTAAGGATGTTAAAGCTTAAAGAAAGAAGCTATTATGTATGTTGAATTGTATATGGCATTATTGTGCAAGGAATTCATCCACATGATCTATAATATGAGTATATGAGTGTATACATGTAATGAATGTTGTAATTGAGTTAAGACTATATCTATATCTCATGTGGTGAATGCTAGAGGTGCTGACGTAACATGATCCTTGAATGCAAGATATGAAGAGTATGCATGATTATGATATTATGTGCATGCTTATGAATACATTAAGAGTAAAGTGTCTATGAAAATAATAGTGTTGCTGTGTCATTGGAAGGACAATCACACACATACAACCCATGCATGAATATGACTATGATATGACTAATGTGTTGCTTGTGGTTCATGTCCCTTGAAGGGCAAAGATATGAGGGTTTGTATATATTTATGAGAATTGTGTTTAAGCTTATGATTCACTTAGAAAGTGAAGATCTTAGTATTATTGTGTAATTGTGGTATTGTTGAAAGGTAATTCTCCCCGTACCCTTACACTTTATTATGCATGAACTATTATGACTATGATGATCTTGTTGTGCTGACTGAAAGGCTATTCTTATGAACACACTATGAATATTATGTGAAAGGTTTACTCACATGTGGATGATTCTAATGTTGGAAGGACATTCTTACCTAATGAATCTATGAGCTATTATGTACCTATGTTGTTATGAGTGCCTAGTGCATTCTCACATGAACATGAAATTAAGTAAAGACTTAATGTGAATTTAAAGGAAATTATGCTTAGCACCGAGTGGATATGAGTATGAGATGGGTTCCTTCACACTAGTAGTTGGGTTCCCAATACGATTATCTCATGAGATGGAAACCACCACGTTAGTAGTTAGGGTTTTTAGTAGAAATCTCCATATCCCATAACTATGTGCCCACATAGATTTTTAGCTAGCAGATCCACCTAAAAGCTCAAATGAACGTTCTACCTTAGGCTAGTAGGACACCTCTTTTCGAAGAGGGGATAGTACACCGGATTCCATGTAACTCACATGGTCTATGTCGGTTAAGGCTATTTCCATAAATGATAAGAATATGAATTATGATATGAACATTAGTTATGTATTATGGTTCCTCAAAAGGTTCTACTTAGTATTAGTGGGGGTATGGGACTTCATTCATGCATTGCACAAGTAGACTTTGAGAGTAGGCATGGTATGTCGCTCTTATGATATGATGATTATGAGTTACTGTATGCTTTATATGAATTATGAACATGAACTATACTTATGACTTCTTAATGAGCTTTACTTAGGGTGAGTGGGGGTCTGGGATTTCACTTATACATTGCACAAATAGACTTATAAGGGGTTATGGTGTGGTTTCCTTATGCTATGAAGATATATGAATTTATGTATGCATGATATGGATCATTGCTATGAGTGTTGGTTATGGATAAGGTTAAGGTATGTTATGCATGATTATGGTGGCCTAAAAGTGAGACTTAGTGTAGATAGGATTATGGGATCCTATCTATGCATTCCACAAGTGTAGCTTAGGGTTGCTTATGTGATAGTTCTATTATGATGATATGATCTTGGTATGTAATTATGCATGTGAACTATGTCTTGTGAAGATTGGAGTATGCATTCTGTAGTGTTGGAGACTATGCTTGTGATTATGATGATATCCCTTATGTTATGATGAATTGTGCATGGTTTGTCTTACGAGCTACATTCTCCAACTATTTCAAAGATGATGTTCCAAAGTGGCATATAGCACGGTTTCAAATAAAATGTCCCTTTAGGCATGTTTTAAGGATTTTCTATGCATGGCTTCCATACTTAGTACTTTTGTGCTTACCCATATTTCTACATTTTCTTTAAGTGTAGGGTTTGGTGATATCGGATTCTACCCTCGTGGCTAGGACTATAGTAGAACAAGAAGAAGAAGATTGGTAAGTCCTCATAGTATTCGAGGGGTTGACCATATGTCATTTATGCCTTTCTTTTATGTTTTAGACTTTTGTAAGGGTCGTGTCCCTAAGATTGTATTCAAGAGTTTTAATTCAAATGTTATAGATTGTTTGAGAAATAGTGCTATAGACTCTCTCTCATTTTATAAAAGACTTCGATTGTAAAGAAAAGTTTTAAATTTTTCGCATTTTTCCCTATGTTCTTATGTCATGATATGCTAAGGGCTTGTATGAGACCCCTTCGGGGTCAAGTACGTCGTGTAACGTCTAGGGGGTACTCTTGGGTCATGGCACACCCACAGTAACCCTCCAGTGGGAGAACCATTACTACAACCCGTCTAACAAATTTTAAGAAAATTAAGGCATTTAATGATACGAAAGCAGGTTTAAATGTAAAAAAAATGGAGTTCCCATAAACTCCAAAAGTATACAAAACGACTATCAAAACATTGCGGAAAAATACCTCTAGAACCTGAAAGTCAATGTACCAAAACCTTTAAAGTGCAACAAGTCTAAGAAAAAGGGTACAACCCCAACGAAACATAAAAAGTATGTAACAATAGTCTAAGTCCAAAGAGAATGGACTAAAAACAATGAAGGACTCCATGACAGCCTGAAAGAACTGGTTCACTCTTGAAATCCCGTCTCGATCACTAATCTCCTAGTTAAGGTCTATCAGTAGCTGCCTGAAGATGCCCTGTACTCAACAAAGAATGAGCAAGTGCAGTATCAGTGCACAACCACAGTGTACTGGTAGGATCACCCGGCTATTCCAGTAAACGAAACATATATAAGCAGTCAAAACAAAGTAAACATGACATGTACAGAACATATATATACATTTGTTATCATTTCAGGAGCAATGTACAATTACACATTCTCAATAACAGTAGATATGACAATTCAATGGTCCTCTCATGGAACCCATACTCAAATTGTTAGTGTGCTGGAACGTGACACCCGATCCCAATTAGTGTCTCGAAATGTGACATTCGCTCCAATATAAGTGTCGGAACATGACACCTGATCCCAGTAAGTGTGCCAGAATGTGACACCCGATCCATTCAATACAACCACAATCACAATCACACTCATATGTACATACACATAATCATACAATCAAGTGTTGAATCATGGCATATATTTGTTTACTAATACTCATTTCATTAGGTTTGATCAACATGGCTTCATTCACATACATACATGCATTACAATGAAGCAATTACCAACATACATCACACAAAACATGAAATCATACCATCATCTACCTCGAAATCAAGCTTGAATTCCTCTAAAGCACTTGAATCTTCTCTTTCCGGATTCTTTTCGCTTGTTCGTGGTCTAAAAACAATAATTTAATGCAAGAATCAATTAATTAAGGTCTAATTACCCGGATTATAACAAACCCAATAACCCAAGACCAAACCCATGATCCTAAGGTACAGCTAGGGCTTTTTCCCACCATCAAGTTCAGTCCAAAACCTTCCCCCAATAATATTTAACCAAGAATCTACGTTTTACGGATCGAAAGACCGATTAGGGGAGTAAAATCCTTACCTTTAGCACAAAAAATCATGAAAAACTGTCAAGAAATTGCATGGGGTCGTCTCTTAACTCTCAAGAATGAAACTTGCAGAAAAATAACGTTTTTGGGGTTTTTCCCCACTTAATTTGTGAATGAGCTGCTACGGCGGACCCCATCTCGCCACAGAGGCCCCGTCCTGGCGGGAATAATCCCGCCTCAACGGCTTACACAGAGACAGAGAGTTGGAATTTGACTTCCAAACCCCCATTTCACAACATACCTTCAACCCATGACGTTCAAAAAATACCCTTTCACGCTTAGATCAGTTTCAGAAGTTCTACTAGCCCGAATTCAATTCTGTAAATCCCTACGGGTTCCTTAATGTCTTAGATATCTACTCTTGTAAACAAATTCATTATTAAATCTCTCATTCATTACCAGATTTCCATAGACCTCGCATGACTCAGATTTCATCCAAATCTTGACTAGGATAGGAATTTTGAAGTCATTACCAAAAAGTTTTCTGGCCCAAATTTTTTTCCCATTGACTTTTTTATAATGTCGGGAACAGGTCTTTACAATAGATATCAATTTACCCATCACTCGTTCTCGAGTGACAAACTAGGAAAAATGGGCTAAAGTCAGAGTAGAGTAGTACCTGAATCATCGAACAACTGGGGATACTTGTCTCACATATCATTCTCAGTTTCCCAAGTAGCTTCCTCAACTGGACAATGCTTCCATTGAACTTTCACAGATTTAATCTCTTTGGTCCTCAGCTTCTGTACATCACGATCAAAGAATTGCAATCGGCTCATCCTCCTAATGAAGGTCTTTGTCTAATAACACTGAGTTTTATTTTATGATGCAATCCCCATCCCCATGATACTTTTTCAATATGGACACGTGAAATACCGGATGAACTCCAGATAAGCTAGGTGGTAAAGCCAATCTATAAGCCACTGGCCCTACACAGTCAAAAATCTCAAATGGACCAATGTATCGAGGACTAAGCTTGCTCTTCTTGCCAAATCTCATCACCCCTTTCATGGGTGACACTTTAAGAAGAACGTTATCACTAGTCTAATATGTCATGTCTCTTACCTTATGGTCTGCATACTTCTTCTGTCGACTTTGGGCTGCTAGAAGCTTAGCTTGGATGTTTCTTACATTATCCTGAGAATCTTTCACCAAGTCAACCCCTAAAGGTTTCACATCTCCAGCCTCAAATCACCATGTGGGTGATCTACATCCTCTCCCATAAAGTGTCTTGAACGGGGCCATGTTAATGTTGGAGTGGTAAGTCTTATTATAGGAGAACTCACACAACGGTAGGAACTTATCTCAATGCCCTCCAAACTCAATCACATATGCCCTCAACATGTCTTCTAACACTTGAATAGTCTATTTCGACTACCCATCCATCTGAGATGGAAAGTTGTACAAAAAGTAAGTTGAGTGCCCAACTCATCATGCAATTTTCCCCAAAACTTGTATGTGAACTACGTACCATGGTCTGAGATGATAGAAAGGGGACCCCCGTGCAGCCTTACTATCTCTTTCACATAAACCTTAGCCAACAATTGAGCATTATAATCTATTCTGGCTGGAATAAAATGGGCTGACTTACTCAATCTGTCAACCACTACCCAAATAGAAATAAACTTTCCCAATGTCTTTGGGAGACCAACCACAAAGTCCTTGGCTATCTTTTCTTACTTCCATTTCGGAATTGGCATTCTCTGAAGCAAACCTGCAGGTCTTTGAAGCTCAAACTTTACCTGTTGGTAGTTTTGGCACTTGGCCACAAACTCAGCTATGTCTTTCTTCATGTCAGACCACCAATAAAGCTATGTCGTTTCAAATCTCGGTACATCTTGGTCACACCCGAATGAATAGAATATCGCGAACCATGAGAGTCTGTCAATAATTTCTTAATCAAGTCATCCACTAGAGGAACACAAATCCTTCCTTTAAAACTGAGAACACCCCCCACATCAAGAGTTGCATCATGTGCCTTGCCAGACACTATCTTCTTTCTAAGCTCATTCAAACTGTCATCCTTAAACAGTTTGACCTTGATCTCCTCAATGAATGTGGCCCTTACTTTAATGCTAGCTAACACCCCACCTTTATCTGAGGTGCCCAACTGCATGAACGTATACTCCAAGGTTTGAATTTCCTTGGCCAAAGGTCGCTTGGATACACTCAAGCAAGCTAGACTATCCATACTTACCATTTTCCGGCTTAGTGCATCTGCCACTAGATTAGCCTTACCTGGATGATATTGGATGGTCACATCATAGTCCTTGAGTAATTCTATCCACCTTTGTTGTCTCAAATTTAGGTCCTTTTGAGTGAATACATGTTGTAGGCTACAGTGGTCAGTAAATACCTCACACTGGACACCATAAAGGTAATGCCGCCAGATCTTCAGAGCAAACACTATCGCTGCCAACTTCAAATCAAGTGTTGGGTAATTCCTTTCATGCACCTTCAACTGTTGTGATGCATATGCTATAACATTCTTATCCTACATTAAAATAACACCCAAACCCGAATATAAAGCATCACAATAAACAATGAAATCATTACCTTCCACCGATAGTGCTAGAATAGGTGATGTGGTCAAAAGAGTCTTGAGCTTTTGAAAGCTCTCTTCACACTTTTCAGTCCATTCAAAAGGCACCTCCTTTTTTATCAACCTTGTCAAGTGTGTGACAATAGAAGAAACATTTTTCACAAATCGCGGATAGTAACTAGCGAGACCCACAAACTCCTAACTTCAGTCACAGAGCTAGGCCGGACGTAATTCTTAACCGTTTCAATCTTTTGGGGATCTGCCATGACCCCTTCCCTTGAAACTACATGCCCCAGAAAGGCAAGTGAAGTCAATCAGAACTTACACTTGGAAAATTTGTCATATAACTTTTGTCTCCCAAGAACACCCGGAACAATACAAAGATGGTCGGCATGCTCCTCTTTACTCTTTGAATAGACCAAAATGTCATCAATGAAAACAATAACAAACGAATCCAAAATTGGCTTGAACACACCATTCATCAAACTCATGAAAGTTGCAGGCGCATTAGTCAATTCAAAAGACATCACTAAAAACTCATAGTGCCCATAGCGGGTTCTGAATGTCATTTCGGGTACATCCTCGAGCCTAATCTTTAACTGATCGTAACCAGACCTTAGATCAATCTTAGAGAAAATTGACGCACCTTGCAACTAATCAAAAAGATCATCTATTCGAGGCAATAGATACTTATTTCGAATGGTGACCACATTCAATTGCCGGTTGTCTATGCACATCCTCATACTAGCATTTTTTTGTTAACAAACAAGACATGAGCACTCCACATGGAAGCACTAGGATGAATGAAACCTTTCTCACGATATTCCTGAATTTGAGCCTTAAGCTCTCTTAACTCCACCGGAGCAATGCGATAAGGAGGAATGGAGATGGGGGCGGGTACCAGGTTCCAAATCAATTCGGAAATCTATATCTCTATCCGGAGGCATACTAGGCAAATCGATAGGAAGCACTTCTCTAAATTGTGACACCATAGGAATAGACTCAATAGAGGGAGACTCAACCTCGACATCCCGAATATGAGCCAAATATGCCAAACACCCATGCCCCACCAGTTTCTTTGCCCGAATGAAGGATATGACCCTAGCTGGCTTAGGCTTATACACCCCTTCCCACTCTAACCTTTTCCTCCCCGGGATCTTACAGTCACAGACTTAGTATTACAATTTAACACAGCATAATAGGGAGACAACCAACTCATGCCAAAGATTATATCAAAGTCAGTCATATCCAAAATAACCAGATCATCCCATGTTTGGAAACCCATAAACATAATAGAACAAGCACGATAAACATGGGTGACTATGACAGACTATCCAACTTGGGTAGAACCATGGATGGGGGCATCAAGTACATCACAAACCACATCAAATCCCAAGGCAAACTGAACTGACACGTATAAAAAAGTATAACCCGAATCAAACAACAAATTAGCCATCCGGTCACAGACAAGAATAATATATGTGATCATTGCATCAGATGTCCCCGCCTCGATCTTGCCCGAAAAGGCATAAAATTGAGCCTTGTCATCTTGACTGACAACCTCCTTGCGTGATTACGCTGCTCCTCTGCCTGCATTACCATTACCCTGACCTTCTCGGCCTCGCTGATTTTTTCCTGGCCCACCTTGTGAACATCCCCTACCATTATTACCATTGCCCGCCGGTACCACTGCTCTAGTCTGCTATTGCGTGGGATCCAACATGCGTGGTTGGGGACAATCTCTCCTCATGTGCCTAGGTTCTCCATAATTATAGCAAGTAGGATCAAAAGACGGTCTGCCGCTAGCCGAAGACGCTGCCCCTTGTCTATCCTGAATAAAAGTTTATTGTAGAGTTCCCGAGTAACTATCTGTAGTAGCAGACATGATGGACTGAATTGGTTAGGCTGCAAGCGTCGGCCTACCTGAACCTCTGGAGTAAGAACCCTGAAAGTTACATGTGATCTTGGGCTTCTTAGCCACAACTTTGGCCTTCCCATCACGTCTAACTTCCTCTACTTTCTTCACAAAGTCGGTCACCTTAAAACCTTTTCGTGCAGAGGTCATATGAACAAACAATACCTGAAGTTCGGGGTTCAATCCCTTGACAAATAGATGAATCCTCTCCTCCTCAGTAGTTACCAATTATGTAGCATATCTATACAAGCCATGGAGCTAAGCCTCATAAGAAGCTACAGTCATACCAACCTGCTCCAAAGCCATGAACTCGTCCTTCTTGCGATCTCTCAAAGTCCATGGCACATACTTTTCCAAAAACAGAGCATGAAATTGTGTCCAAGTGAGTGGGGGTAAAGTTGACGATCTGCATTCCACATAAGCTCTCCACCACTGCCTCGCCTCACCCTGAAGCTGGAAAGTCACAAATTCTACTCCATGCTCATGGACAATACCCAACTTATGCTGCCTCTCATAACAATCCCACATGAACTCATAGGCGTCCTCACTCTCAGAACCATGGAACACAGGCGGCTTTAATTTTAAAAACTTAGTTAACATTTCATGCTCATTTCCAGTCATCACCGGACCCAATAGGGGATGGAAAAAGGCATCAGTGCCAACGTTTCCACCCACCTTGGGAACGGTGACAACAATAAGGTGGTTAGCGGGAGTTTGAGTTGCTTGAACTGAGGGAAGAACTCCAGGACCAACCAATCCTTTCAGAAGAGTCATAATATGTTGAGCTAACACTGGGTCTAAGAGAGGAATACTTATAGTCTAAGCATATACCTCTTCCTCTTGTCCAACATCCTCCTCATTCTCGACTTCCACATTCTCATCTACCTCTTCGTGATGCGCAGTAGGGAACCTCATTTCTAGAAGCATTATTAACCGGAACTCCACCCCTAGCGGGTGCTACCCTTCCTTGGCATCTACCCATTTCTATTCCTCTACTCCTGCCTCAATCGTAGCCTTTTGTTGTGGACTCCTCGGTGGGGTCATTGACGGGAGCTACGGGCCTAACGCTCTTAAAGCGAGTGTCAACCATCTGCGAACAGAAGAGTGAAGAAGATTAGATACCAATTCGAATCACGTTATAGCATGAAAGGAGACAAGAGAAAACATAGAGATTTTCTAAAGTCCTATAGCCTCTTGAAGAAAAGTACAACGTCTCCATACCGTTTCGCAAAACTCTACTAGGCTCATTTTGGTACACCGAGATCAACGAACCTAGGGCTCTGATACCAACTTTGTCACGACCCAGACCGTCGTGATTGGTACCCACACTAACCCTCTGGTGGGAGAATCAATACTACAACCCATCTAACAAATTTTACAAAAATTAAGGCATTTAAAGATACGGAAGCAGGTTTAAATGCAGAAATAAATTGAAGTTCCTATGAACTTCGAAAGTTTACAAAATGACTATCAAAACATTGCGGAAAACAACCCCTAGAACCTGAAAGTCAATGTACCAAAACCTATGAAGTGCAACAAGTCTAAGAAAAAGGGTACAACCCCAACCAAACATAAAAAGTATCTAACAATAGTCTAAGTCTGAAGAGAATGGACTAAACAAAATGAGGGATTCCATAGTAGCCTAAAAGAACTGCATCACCCTTGAAATCCGATCTCGATCACTAATCTCCTAGATAAGGTCTATTAATATCCGCCTAAAGATGCCATGTACTCAACAAAGAATAGGCAAGTGCAGTATCAGTACACACATATATAAGTAGTCAGAACAAAGTAAACATGACATGTATAGAACACATATACACATTGGTTATCATTTCAGGAGCAATGTACAATTACACGTTCTCAATAACAGTCGATATGACAGTTCAATGGTCCTCTCATGGAACCCATACCCAAACTGTTAGTGTCTCGGAACGTGAGACCCGATCCTAATTAGTGTATCGCAACGTGAAATTTGCTCCAATATAAGTGTCAGAACGTGACACTCGATCCCAGTTAGTGTGCCGAAACATGACACTTGATCCATTCAATACAACCACAATCATACTCATATGTACATACTCATAATCATACAATCAAGTGTTGAATCATGGCATATATTTGTTCACTCATACTCATTTCATTAGGTTTGATCAACAAGGCTTCATTCACATACATACATGCATTACAATGAAGCAATTATCAACATACATCACACAAAACATGAAATCAAACCATCGCCTACCTCGAAATCAAGCTTGAATCCTTCTAAGGCACTTGAATCTTCCTTTTCCAGATTCTTTTCGCTTGTTCATGGTCTAAAAACAACAATTTAATGTAAAAATCAATTAATTAAGGTCTAATTACCCGGAATATGAAAAACCCAATAACCCAAGACCAAACTCATGATCCTAAGGTGCAGCAAGGGCTTTTAACCATCATCAAATTTAGTCTAAATCCCTCCCCCAATAATATTGAACCAAGAAACTACATTCTACGAATCGAAAGACAGATTAGGGGAGTAAAATCCTTACCTTTACCACCAAAAGTCATGGAAAACATTCAGGAAATCGCATGGGGTCGTCGTCTCTTACCTCTCAAGAATGAAACTTGCAGAAAAATAACATTATTCAAGTTTTTCCCCGACTTAATTCGCAACTGAGCCGCTATGGCGAACCCCATCCCGCCGCAGCGGCCTCGCCCTTGCGGGAATAATCCCACCACAACGGCTTACACGGAGACAGAGAGTCAGAATTTGAGTTCCAAAACCCCATTTCACAACACACCTTCAACATATGACGTTCATAAACTACCCTTTCATGCTAAGATCAGTTTCAGAAGTTCTCCTAGCTCGAATTCGATTTCGTAAAGCCATACAAGTTCCTTAACATCTTAGCTATCTACTCATCTAATCAAATTCATTATTAAATCTCTCATTCATTATCGAATTTTCCTAGACCTCGGATGACTCAGATTTCATCCAAATCTAGAGTAGGCAAGGAATTTTCAAGTCATTACTAAAAAGTTTTCTGGCCCAAATTCTTTATCTATTGGCTTTTCTATAATGGCAGAAACATGTCGTTATAGTAATTTAGAGGAAAAACATAATTAGTACGAAAGACTGTATTTTTACGCACTTGAAAATAGTCTAGGGGTAAAAGTAAGATGTGTCCCAGGAAATTTGTTCAAAATTCAGGACTACTTATGCCTTTTTGTTGTAAACCTATTTGAATTTATTTTTTTCATTGAAAATCAAATTAAAAAAAATAGTAAACACTCTAACCCCTTGATAAAATAAATGACATATTTTTAGAATAGCAACCTACACACAAGTCATAAATGGAATGTGAAATCGAGAATATGATGAAAATTAATTTTTTAAGGTTAATTGTTTTGCATATATTTAGTCAAGTACAAATTTAAAATATGCTTATCTAGCATTGGTTGTTCCATATACTTATTTTAATTCATGTTAATGAAATTGAATGCTAATAACTATTGTTAAAAATAATAATAATAGTGATAATAATAATAATAGTAATAATAATAATAATAATAATAATAGTAATAAAGAAGAAGAACATGAGCTGGTAGAGGTAATATACTCGCTCAAATGGGAAACCAAAAATTGGTAGCAGCAAATATCGCTTCTACAAGTGGTCTTAATACAGACCATCCAATGTACAAGGAATTTTTGAATTTTATGCAATCCAAGCAAGGAAAGGATAATGTTCCTCAGTCTTATTCCACAGTTCTCGCAGATGAAGAGAGCACATAAGTATTCGATAAAAATGATAATAGAAAAAGTCATACTTCTTCTAGAACACAGTGACTTGCGATGGAAAAATGACCCATGGAAATTAATAGCCAGGTATCTGGATTCAGTTTCTTATACTAGACCTTCTTATAAATACAGGATGCATTATGAGATGATACTCTCAGCAACAGGGTCTGGTGAATTCCAGCACTTTTACCCGGCCCTACATGCCCTCCTGGCTAATGGGTAATCCAACAGATTCCTTCGACAACCTTTCAAGAACCTAACTGGATCACTTATACTTGTATTGACTGGGTAAAAGTGTTGGAATTCACCAGACCCTGTTGATGAGAGCATCATCTCATAATGCATCCTGTATTTATAAGCAGGTGTAGTATAGAAACTGAATCCAGATACCTGGATATTAATTGCCATGGGTCATTTTTCCATCGCAAGTCACTGTGTTCTAGAAGAAGTATAACTTCTATTTTATCATTTTGGTCGAATACTTAAGTGCTCTCTTCATCTGCTAGAACTGTGGAATAAGACGAAGGAACATTATCCTTTCATTGCTTGGATTGCATAAAATCCAAAAATTCCTTGTACATTGGATGGTCTGCATTAAGACCACTTGCAGAAGCAATATTTGCTGCTACTAATTTTTGGTTTTCCGTTTAAGTCAGGATATTACCTCTACCAGCTCTTATTCTTCTTCTTCCCCTCCTTGGGGGCGGAGGCCATGAAGGTCTCATCCTGAAAGAAAAACAAAGATTAGTCTAGGTATTCTCTTGTAAGGAAATCAGACAGACTATTATGTGAACCTTTTTTATAATGAATATCGAAATCAAATGGTGCTAATAAAGCTTGCCATCTTGCAAACATTTGTTTAGAAACATCATGTTTACAATCTTTATTAAACATAAATTTAGCCACTCAATTTTTATCAAAAACTTCTGGTTGTAAAGACACCATGGAACTTTAAAACACTTTTCACTATTGCCAAAATTTCTTTTGCTATAGTGGCATAATTTTTCTGGGCGTCGTTCTATTTGCCATAATAGAACTGAATAATATAATGGCGTTTATTATTCGGACAGTATTGTGTCAGGATACCACCATATCCTATGTTCGAAGCGTCAGTTTCAACAGTTTTCTCCCAATTTTGATTGGCAAAGTAAGAGAAGAAAGGTTTTTAAATACTAAAATAATAGAGCTAGAAAAAGAGCTAGCAATATTAAAAGAAATGTATGAAATTAAACAAAAAGAAAAAGAACAAAAAACAAAATTAGCAAATGAGATAATTAAAATTAAAGAAAAATTGCAATTACAAGATGAATTAGAAGAAAAAGAAGAAAATAACCAGACTCTAGGATTATTTTTTAGCCTGTCAAATAAAATAGCAGTATCCTTGGCTAAATCCTTTATAAAAGGAGCAACATAGTTGAGACTTCCAACAAATCTCTGTAACTGGGTTTTATTAGTCATAATATCAGGGAACTTAGATGCAAATTCAATGCTTCTATTAATAGGGCTAATATTACCCCTTTCAATATTATGACCCAAAAATCTAACATTTGTTTGAAACAAAGCCATTTTGGGGCTGGATATTACCAAGCCGTTTTGGATAATAAATTTCTTAAACATATCAAGGTGTTTAAAATGAGTTTCCACATTTTTGGAAAATACAAGAATATAAATAAAACAAGTAAGAGTTGTTCAGATAAAAAAGATTAATATGCGAAGTAAATAAAAAAAATCCAATTTTATATTCTAAGATTTTATTTCAGTTAAATTAGCAAAAAGAGAGATAAAGAATAGGAAGCCGGAAAAACTACGCATTTGGGTTTACAAAATCTAAACCAATAAGAACTGAGTTGCTATTTTTTAAAGGATATCTCGAATTGCGCCTTAATAATGATAACTACATTTAAATTGTTTCCTTACTCGGACAAGGATTGTTACCATCTTATTTGAAAAACTGATTTTATATATATATATATATATATTTCAATGGACATTTCTTCAGGTCGTCACCAATTCATTTCTCAAGTTCACTAAAAAAATCTTAATGAAAAACACTACAACAACAACCAACAAGAAAAACGACTCACCAAGGCTTAGTGGACTCACTTAGTTGAGGAGTTCTATACCCCGGCAAGGTATATGACAGTTCTAGCAGCATGGATGAGACGTTGTATCATCACATAGCTCATAGTGATGGTTGTCGGTCAGAGAATCTCCCAAATAAGAGTTATTATTGTATCTTATACATACAATTAAGTTATTATTGTATTTTTACATACAATTGAGTTACTATTGTATATTTACATACAATTGAGTTAATATCCACCGTTTTAAAAGCTTTTCATATATTGCATCTTTTGTTGTTGTTTTATTCTTGAGTTGAGTGTCTCTGAGTTGAGTATCTTGAGTCGAGTATCTTCGAGTTGAGTATCTTATCTCTGAGTTAAGTACCTGATTGTTAAGTTGAGCCCTATTTCATTGAGTTGAGTTCAACTATGTTACACTGAGTTGAGTACCTTATTGTTGAGTTAAACCCTATTTCATTCAGTTGAGTAGAACTATGTTTCACTGAGTTGAGTAGCTTATTGTTGAGTTGACCCTTATTTCATTGAGTTGAGTTGAACTATGTTTCACTAAGTTGCGTACCTTATTGTTGAGTTGAGCCCTATTTCATTGAGTTGAGTTGAACTATGTTTTATTGAGTTGAATACCTTGTTGTTGAGTTGAGCCCTATTTCATTGAGTTGAGTTGAACTATGTTTCATTCAGTCGAATATCCTATTATTGAGGGGAGTTTCAAGATTGTTCTTGCGGAGAAAAGCCTACTTACTTGCTCTTGCTGCTTTTAATTTAAGAGCAAGTCGGTCTAGCTTCTTACTCTTTCACCTTTCAAAGAAGTCGAAATAGAAAGGGGTAGGAAAGAGCTTGAACGACCGATTTCACAAGAGGTCGTACCCATTGTCATGCTTCTCAACGAGATTCCAAGGCGCTTCACCGGGAAGAAAGATTTCCCAAAATGCGATTTTCAACCTCTTTTCATAGAATCGTTTGTTATAGGAATCGGGTGTTCGATCCTTACTTTTATTAAGACTCCACTATTTCATTCATTCATTCATTCTCGGTGCAAAACCCCGGATTCCAATCAGATATTTCAGATAGCATGAATGAGCAAGAGGCAGTTGAGTTGAGTGAGTTTAAGAAGAGGTAATTATGTATCCTTTTTATCAGTTCAAGCATATGTTTGTGCTTTAGAATTCCCCTTACATGCTCGTACATTCAATGTATTGACTCCATTTGGTCTGCTTCATTTCATGATGTAGATACAGGTATTCAGGATTATCAACAGGTGTTTCGTTGAGGTCATGTGATATTCCAGTTAGCTTTGGTGAGCCTTCTTATATTCCAGAGGAGTTCACCTTTACCTTACAGTTCGTAGTTTTGAGATGTCGTGGGTCTTGTCCTGATATCCTTCTATAATATTAGAGGCTTCATAGATAGACAAAGTTGAGTAGTTCTCAGTATGTACCTTCTTTGAGTTGTTTTTACAAACTCTGAGTTTATCTATTGAGTATTGTTCAGACTATTTTAAAGTTGAGTATTTGAGTTATTGAATTTAATTCAGTATTAAGCCTATATATGCTTGAGTTAGTCTTCCATTTGTAGCCAGCCAGGATGAGGGTTCGCTTGGGGACTAGCAGTAGTTCTCGAGTACCGGCCACGTCTAGGGTGTAGGCTCGGATAGTGACAATACTGTCAGTCCCAACATGTCATAAATGACTTCAGGTAGCTATAGGAAAACTCTAAACGCCGAAAATATCGTGAAATTGAAAATATGACCTAGAGGGTCATTACAAAGAAGAGGTAGGAGATTTTATTCAATAACTCATAAATTCTCTAATTCATTACAGAAAACATGTTTTGGAGCACCCCTATTTATAATACTAGAAAATCTATTCTGATATACTCCCTCTGTACAACAGTAGTTGTCCACTATTGACTTGATATATGGATTGAGAAACGGTAAATGATAGGGGTAATTTTTTCCAAAGCACCCTTATTAAACATACGTTATTTAACATTGAAAAATGAATAATATTTAATAGCAATGTTAAAATAGACACAAAATGATAAATCATTCATTGATATTATAAACTAGACAAGTATTGTTGGACATCCCAAAATAGTATAGTAGACAAGTAAAGATGGATGGAGGGATATTAGATAAATAAATTCTAACTAGTTGGATTTAATAAATACCAATTATCAAATCCTAAATAACTTACATGTCCTACTTTTGATTTATTTCCTAAATTATTTGATTGCTTTCTAAATAAGATAGTAATTCCATCATTTTAATAAAAATAATCAATTAATTAATATCTCAAACCAAACATAAAATGAACTTAATGTTAAATTTTATTAGAAAGTTATTATTTGATCTCAGGAACAAACAACCCCTAATTTTCCATAACTAAAATTACTTAGAAGCAAAGGAGTTGTGTTTGACCGGATCATGGAAGACTGTGAAGGCAATGCGCATTGTTGTGCGTTGCCCGCGTGCCACACGCTTGCCCTCCCAATTTCCCAAATATTATTCTCTTCACCCAATTGCCCTTTCTTCACCTCTTTCTTATTTTAATTTAATTACATCTGCTTTAAATTTTGAGCTGTCAGTAATTCTTAATAAATGTGACACAAACACAATTATCGTATACTCATTTCCTTCGTTTAACTTTTACATATGTCCTTCCTTTTTAATAATAGCTGGATCACAATACATATTATTTTATAAAATTTATATATTAATTATCATATTTTACCTATTATACTTTTGATAGAATAGTTAATTAATCTTGAAAATATATTCATCATTTATTATAAAGTTGACTTATGAAAACCTAAATAAGGGTAGAAGGATAAAGTTACATCATTTCTTAATGCAAGTGCAAAGTAAAAATGTGACATATAAAATAGGACGGAGAGAGTAATAAATAAATATATGTATTTTGTTTGTTATTTTTACCATATTAATACTTTCTTTATTCCGATTGAATTTTTACTATTTCTTTTTTCCTTTTTTAAAATAATTAAATTATTTATTCTTTTTTATATTTGTTCTTTTTCTTTAATGAAGTTTGATGTTTTTTAAGAGACAAATTGCACTACTTATAAAATTATATTTATGATTTCACAAAGAATAAGAATGACAAACATAATTTAAATTATGTCCTTAAATATTTTAAATCTTAAATCATGTTTCAAGATGTAAGACTTTACATGAACTAATATGCTATTATAATAAATTATTTATATTAATCATTATTTCTTTTTTTCTTTTTTGTTTTTAAAAAGCAAATTTCAATATTGTGCTTGGATTGCCAGTTACCTACTTTTACTAGAATATCACTCCTTCCATTCATTTTTACTTGACAGTTATTCTTAAAATAAATTTTCATTTTTACTTGTTATATTTTTATATTAAAAATAAAATAAAATTTCCCCATGCTTTACCGTTATCATTAAATATTATTGAGAAAATGGTCAAATTTCCCCCTTCCCCAATCTATTATCGGATTTTCAACTACTCACTTAAACTTCACGGGGGTCCTATCACCCTCTGAACTATTTAAAACTGAAATTATCATCTCCGTAAATGCTTATATGACGAAGTGAGCGTATTTCACTCTCCCTAAGAGAGTGAGCAGCGAAAATAAATATTAAAACTTTATTTTTATTTTTAGTATATATATATATTTTTTTTTTCTTATTCCTTTCTTTCTTTTTCATAGAAATCTCTTCTTCTTTGGACCAAATTTGTCTATCTCCCGTCATTTTTATGTCGTTGTCGTTGCTGCTATCTTCAGCGGATGTACCATATAATTTTTGTATTCCTCTTGATTCGAATTTGTGTATGGAATTAGGAATTTTTGAAAATCAACTCTTTATTGATATTATTAGAGTTGTTAATCATCCTTGTACATGGTCAACCCACTAAGTTGATTCGGTTGACAATTTTTTATTTTGGTTCTTTGAAGCTCCAAATTAGTAATTTTAATTCAAACCAACGAAGAATTTTGAATTTTCGATGAAATCCAGATTTGATTTTAAGAATACAAATGTTTTTGGCTATGGCGATTGAAAACAACAATGGAGTGCTTGTTTGTACCATCAAGCGGCCTAAGATCTGCATCTCCATATGTTCACATGGTCAAGAAGTTTTTCCATGTTGGCTTGCCAGATTCAACATTCCTCCATTGTTATGTATTCAATAACTCCAATTTGAGAAATTTGACATATGCATTCATGGAAATGATCTTAATACCAATCAAGTAGTGGGCGAAATGACAAATGAGAATCAAAATCCTTGCCGACCTTCTCCTATTCAAGATTGTAGTGATTGATAGACCTTTGGTGTTTATAGTAATGGAGAAAATGGTAAAAATATTTTTGGGTTTTGAGAGATGTGAAAAATTAAAGAAAAGAGTAAAAAATAATGAAATAATTGAAGAAAAACGTTTTTAATGGATTTTCCACGTGTCAAATGCATGAGTTTCGACATAAATGTGGTTGTGGCTTTTAGGGGTACAATAATTTCGATTTTAAACAGTTTAGGGAGGTGATAGGACCCCCGTAAAGTTTAAGTGTGTAGTTGGAAATCCGGTAATAGATTAGGGGGGCATTTGATTATTTCAATATTATTTTCTATATCATTTTTCAAGACTCAATACGAAACATTAATCAGTAGGAATAATATGATAAAATACATATATTAATAATTATTTTCTTAATAGTTATGTCAAGTCAAACAGTGACAAGTAAACATTAACGGATGGAGTACCTCTGCCATTCATTTTACCTATCACATTTTTCTTCAAAAAATATTAACTAAAAATCACCATTGTTAGATTAGGGTGCTAGAGAAGTTAAAATAGAGTATTTTAGAGTAAAGTGGACCCAAGAGGTTCTTTGGCTCTATTTTATTTGACTTTTGTTTTTTCTTTTATGAGTATTCCCTTGCCAATTATTTGACTACGGTCGGCCGGGCAGCGCGGTCTGCCTCTTCGGGCAGTTACGACCTCCCTGAAACTGGCCGCCCCTCGTTGACCCCTATGCCCACCAAATCAATCTTCTTGTTTTTTTCTCTTTCTTTCTAATATACAAGTATTTTTCTTCTTCCTAAAGCTTTGTCAACAAAGTTAAAACTATGAATAAAATTGACTATAATTATTTCCAAAACTTGTATCTTAAATTCTTTTAAATTTATACTTCCATCTTTAGTTGGTGTTTTGTTTTTTTTCATCATGAAAAGAAAAACTGTTACCCATCATTAGTAACGAATTATTTGTTTTGTATTTTGTGTACACAATGAGTCATGCTAATTCAAAAAGGAAATATTAAATTTGATTAGTTTCAAATACAGAATGTGTTGAACACTTCAAAACAAATTGTAGTATTATGTACTTTATTAATATGTAAGTTTAGTTCCAAACGTAAAAAAAACAAAATCAATATCGAAATTGATGTATTTGTCCTTATGTTCTGGATTTGCCTTCTTTTTTATTTTAATTTATATTAGTTGCTTGATTTATATTCAAATGGATCGGTCTAAAATTTCTTGCTTTTTAAATAGATTAATCTTTAATTTTTATTTATAGCTATTAATCGAACTTATGTTTAACGATGCATAAGTTTTTTAAGAGCACATGACATAATAAAATATTATAATAAAAAAAATAAATTTATGCAATTCGAAAAAGTTATTTATCCCCGAAGGATGCAAATTAAAGAACAATACAAAATGAAAACAAAAGTGCAAATGCTCCCCTTTTTTTTGAAAAATTATGTAGAATAATAAATATTTAGCCTATATTAGGTACTATAACTATATTTTAAGAATATTGTTGTTATTCACGTGATTTGTATATTCTCCTGATTTGTATAAATTCAGAATTTTTATAATTTGATTGTTGATGGTATAAATTAAGAATTTTGTATATGTATACCCTAGCTATTTGTATACGATTTACAAAAAAATCATAATAAACTTCCTTGTTTGTATATTGGCAAACGAAATATACAAACGGAGTTCTGTAAAATTTCTAAATATATAAATGCAGAATTTGTATATATTTATCCTATTTGTATATATTCGCAACCGAAATATCTGACAAAAATATACAAACTGCAACCTCCATTGCAGATGAAACTATGATTATGAAATACAATTATTAAAATTATAGCTATAGAACCTTATTATGTCTATTATGAAAAAAGGGAAAATAGGGTCTCATATCCTTCACATTCTCTCTGGGCTTTGGAGGTGTCACTGTCAGGTTCATCCAGCCCATTGGCCACCTCCTTATAAGCCCACTCTATACCTTTCTTTCTTCATTCCCCTCTACTTAGCTCTTCTCTTTCTTCAGTTTGTGCACTTTTTATGGGTTTGAGAGCAAATATTGCAGTGCAGAAAGCAACACTGAAATCTCCACAAGGTTACTTTCTTTTTCCTTTATTCTCCCACCTATCTTTCCATAACCTTATTTTTTCCATCAAAAGCTACCACATCAGCTTTACTTTCCTTTGTGTTAGTAAAAGTTTATAACTTTCTTGCTTAAAATTTATTTGGATGCAGGTAGCATGTATGAGTGGAGTAATGAGTCAACTTGCTTCAAGCCAAAGGCTGCAGAAACTGCAAAGTATAAGCAGAATGACATGTTTAGTGGTCCTTCTTAGCCATGGCTTTGTCTTCATCATCCTAACGATGAGTGTTACATCCTCATCTTAATCTCGGTGCTATCCTACCTGAGCTTTGTCACCGCTTTTTTTTCTGTTGTCTTTTCTTTCTTTTTTTGACTTGTTGCCTTTCGTTCCTCTACCTACCCGATTCTTCTTGACCTTGTAAGACCTTTTCTTGACCTTGTAAGACCCCGTGTTATCTGTTATGTCTTTATGTTTTGTGTTGTTGCAAATCTTACGTCATGACTTCTCCATGTAAGGTTTGTATTGTGTCCATCTTTCTTCCTACTCAACTCACGTTCTCCTTCCTTGTCTATCCCTCCTGAGCTATTGATTTTATTCCATGTAGAATTGAACACAACAAAAAGATTTGAATTCATCATGTATGATCACAAGAAAGTGAACTATTTCCCATCAAGAATGGTATACTCAAGCAAATTCATGTGATTATTTAGATACCCTGTTGTTCCTTTTTGTGGGGGTTATGAATGTGAATTTGGAATAACATTGTACTAAATCCAATTTTATTATTTTGCATTTTGCATTTTGGCTTTTCAAGTTTTGTAGTTTGTCTTAGTATAATAGCTATTTATTTTTACTAGCTTTTTGTTTTGTTTTGTTTTGGGAATATGTAATAGAGAAACTACAAGTATTCTTCAATTTCTCTTGACTAGTCACTTTTACACACTTCTGTTGTCTCACGTTATCTTTTTAATTATAGAAATTAATTATAATGGACCAAAAGTGTACAATCACATGACCAAATTCAATGTTGAAGATTGTTATCTTTGTATCCAGCAACAACTTTACTCCACCAAACCAAAACAAAAAAAAAAATGTTCAAAAATTTATATTTGGTTAAAAAAAAAACCATTGGTTGAATTTGAGTAGTACTTACAAGGTACACGTCCTTCTCTTTTTGCCTTAGCTTATGGAAGAGATTCTTGTTTTTAAGCAAGAATGAGATCATGTCATTTATGAAGGGGGAGAAATAATTGTAACGATTTGGGAAAGAAAATATCAGCTTTTTTATACGAACAACTTTATTAGAGTACTGGTAGAAAAAAAAAATTATTCGCTCAGATTGGACAAAACTTTCTCTTGTCTGTTAGCCTGTGTTTATATCATTTATGATTTTATAATATAAAGACTCGTGGGATGGACCGACGCAAGTACAAGATAAATCAACTTTTTTACTTGCAACATTAATTTTTAGTTGCTTTATATGTATATTGTTATATGGTCTAAATATATCTTTTAAATGTATCACCTTAGACAAGCTTATTAACACTAAATTAATACAAAAAAGGAATGATATATATATATAGCCTAGTTTAGGTTGTAAATGTTACTAGTATATGATTTTGAGAAACAAAACATTATCAAGAGACAACGAAAAAGCTCAATAAGTGACTTTTGTGTTTGACATGGAGGAAAATGTTTTCCTATTTACCATATTTTGAAAACAAGTCCCTTAAATAATGATCACCATAGTGACTTTCTTTATAAGTGACGTTTTATATTTATTGTATCGTCTCCACCAACCCAATGCCCCCAACTCCTTCCCCTTGACCATCCCATCCCCGCAACCACCGAGGTCCTACTCCATGTCCCCTCCCACCTATATAGTGTTTTGCTAGGTTATATATAAATATTTGTAAAATAATTTTTTTTTCTTACTTACTCATAAGTAAGAAAGTAACTTATCTTTTTTAAAAAAAACATTTTCATAAAAATATTCTCCAAATACCAAAGACACCCAATTCTTTAATAGCTAATTCTGCTTAAAGCCAATAGTAAATATCACAACATTCGCCACCTTTAAATAATATATTCATTATAATTAAAAAATAATAAAGTCTGGGTTTTGAGTAGCTTTAAGGAAAATAAGCAAATGCAATATTTAGCCATGTGCTACAAATTAAGGCAATGACTAAACATCTGTGATTAGTTGGAATTATTATGAATAAATGAGCCAAAAGTTGAAAAGTGAAGTTGGTAATAACAAAATTCAAGCACAAAATGATGATGTTCCACAAGTTGGTACTTTTTAAATAGGTTGATAGTCAGTCTTACATAAATAAATATTCAAAGTTGTGATGACTGAAGGAAAACACAAAATCTTGACTTTTGAGTAACCCTCATAGATAAAATCAGCAATGCAACATATTCAGCCGGCAATATGGGTCCCTATTTTTCATCTTTAGGTAACAACTAACATGCATGTCATCTCCCTTTTCATTATTTTATAACCTTTCACTTTTTATAATTTTTCCTCTAACTTTTAGTCCTAATCATTTCTCTCAAGACTTGCTTCTAAAGTTACAAGATTTCGAATGAATTATGTCCCTAAATATAATTCCTCCATATATATCAAGTAGTAATTTGAATTTTGTCGAATTTCAATTCATAAACCAAATGATATTATAATCTAATTTGACTGAATGTATAAATTATATCTTAACAAGTATGAATTTAATTGAAAATTCAGCTTATATAAAAGTGGGCCTCTCCATTAGTTTAAGATCCAATATGTAATTTGTCGCACACCAAATTAAATTGAGGATCAATAAAAGCATGCCATGTGAACTGATTAAGTATGTCAAGTCAATCTAAAAACCAATCAAATGTTGTCCAGTGTTGGAATGATATGAATCAACTAATTACATACAAATTTGTCAAGTTGAACACAAATTGGTAGAAAAAAGCTTTGTATTCATTACAAACTTCCTTCTCCGTGACTATATGGTCCTAAGATCATAAAAGAGATACATTAAGACGCCTCTTCGCTGATGATTCATAAGTGTTCCATATATCACAAGAACTTTCCTTTCAACGCTGATCAAGAACTCTTTTATACATCTAAAGCTACTTCTCAGTTCGTGATCCAAACCTAGAATCCATGTTCATGATCAGGTTCTGTCACGACCTGATTTTTCGAGTCATAATGACATCTACTATAACCCACAAATAGGTAAGTCAACCTATAACCCGAAACAACAAATAATGGGTGTAAGGGTAGAGATAAGCTGGCAGAAGCAATAATTTAACAAAAGAAATAGAACAACAAACGGAAGCATATCAAAATAATATATACAAAAGATCCCTCCTAGAACCTTGAAGTCTCAAGTATAGAGCTTTCTACAACGAAAAAGTAAAACTCAAAAAAGTAAACCCAAAATACAAAGTTTATCTCAAAAATGAAAAAGACTAGCTACCAAAATACCAATAGAGACAGGTAAATCCAGGACGCCAAGTGCTCACCCTCGCCTATCAACAACAACTGCAATAGGCTCAATTATCAATGTTGGTATCTAGTGCTTGGATCTGCGTCACGAAACAGATGTAGAGTGTATCATGAATTTAAAAACAACAGGTACTCTGAAGGCGTCATAGGACGACTAAGCAGGAAAAGTAAAAGTAGTATGAAATGCAAAAATAAAGCACAAACAGAGGTCAAGAAAACAGAAAGCCAAAAAAATGCACACAAATATACTAAGGACATAAATGAAATACGTGCAGTTAACTAAACCTAATTGAGCCCCCATAAATCCAAAAGGTACACCCATGTGCAAGTTAAGTAAAAACTCGAATGGATCCCCATAAATCTGACATGTACACAAAATAGCTATGTCTACTAAGAACAAGTCACGGTAAGTCGAGAGCCGGATAAAGCGTAGCCCAGACCTCGAACCACATATAGTCTCCAAAGTAACCAATAAGAGTCACCATAGACAAGGAGTGCAGAGCCCAAATCTAGAACTGCGCAAAAATTCTAAGGGCAGTAAATTGTAGTCGATGTGTATCAATTCCATATAGGATTAAGATCAACATGACCAAACCTTAAATCTATGACTATAATGATTGCCGAAGGATCTCATATCAATTCATCATATCACAAAACTATCATGGAATGACGTCCACTCTCATATAATAAATACAAAACTCCAAGCTCTAACCAACTCCAATCCTTAGTAGCCAAGCAAAGTCCAAAATTCCAACCGCAACTCACGGGGTCATAGAAAGAGGGAGAATGGATAGATGTTAACAACAACTTGTCTAATAGATGTTACTTGGGACTCACTAATATCAATAAAAATATCATCAACAAACTCTTACTCTTTTGCAGCTGCAACAATTACTGTTTTTCTATAATATTCTTCTTCAATAGCACCAAGGGCAGATGCATACATTGAAGCAAAAACAAAGCAAACAGCAGAGTCTTGTTCAAGACTCGTCTAACCTTTCAACTTCTTGAAGTTCTCACCAACAATATAAATATCCTCCTTCAATGACTCAACACTAACAGGCACATCAATATCTTTATCATCTTCTAATATAATAGGCTTAGAAGACTCATTTGGAACAACATTACATGAAAATTGCGCAGCATCCGTACCCAAATTGGTAGAGACACCGTCTGCAGAGTAATTATGTTCATATTCCTTTCTTCCCATCAAAACTGTCAACAAAATAGAAATTTTAAAAATACATAATGAAAAAACTATATTACATATCAATCTATCAAAAAATAATATAAAATATATATTGATACCATAAGAGTTTATAAATCTGTGAGGGTATCATACATGTTATATAAGAAATTCTATGGTACACTCCTAAAATCAAGAATAACAACCTTCATTTTATAAGCAAAGTCACTAAACAAATATTCAATAAAACATTTTTTTAAATATCAACATAAAAACAAAGGTACATATCAAAAACTATTTCTAAATAAGCATGATACAAACACAAAATATGATACTAATATGGTGTATTACTAATAGTTGGAAATTATATTACATCTTATTTCTTATTCAAGTCACCAAAAGCTTGAAGAATCTCTCCAAACTTCTTATCAACATGTAGTTTAAACCCATCAAGATCTTTTTTTCAAATCAACAAAAGTAAGTAGTGTTCCATCATCAACATTGCTTTGGCTAACATCGGGCTTTGCTGCTTGTGAGCAAGAAAATTGATCAATTAAATGTTTGCCAGCAAGAGTATTTTCAAATGTGAAACTATCCACATCTAGTAAAATCTTTTTGTTCTCAGTTGGTAAAATATCATTCACCTAAAATTTTAAAATGAATAACACATTCCAAAAGACATATATATATTAAACGATAAGTTAAAAGTGATAACTAAAAAAATTGAGATACCTTATCAGATGCCAAGTAGAAAATGCCCAAACAAACTTAATCATGACCTAACTATTTGTGCTTGTCCAATTAAAATTCTATGCACTCCAGATCGTGTATGTTTAACAAATAGATCATTTAATATAGAGAAACACTCATAAAATTAAATTGCAATGCTAAAGGAACTCACTGTGTCTATAATATTCAGACTTTGTCTTAAATTGTTGCAACACCTTCAAGAGTAGTGTTGAATACACCAATTCTCCAAACATTTGAATTATATTCCCAACTATCAACCAAATCAAAGTACGACGTTTTAGTTATTTTATTCCTCAACATGAAAAATAAGAATGTGATCACAAGGAATAGAATTTTCATCTTCACCGCATCAGTATGCTCCGGCCATAATACTACTGAACGACTAAAGTAAGTTTTCATCAACTGATTTCCATCTGATTAAAATGTAAATGTTGTATTACTCTTACATCGCAATCTAGTAACAACATCAAATTCAACCAATTCAAATCGAAGTTGTACATCATTAACCATAAATTGTAAAGCTTCAGGATCATTCTAATACAATTGCCACATCAAAATGTTATGTAAAATACGTTCTTGAAGGATATTGGAGGTAAATTTAAAAATATATCAAAACATGTTTTCTAAATATAACAATTTGTATTTTCGATAACTTAACACTTAAATCAGCAGCGACAAATCAATTAGAACTATGTCCAATCTTCGATTTGTAATCAGCAGCTGTTATAATATACAATTAGCCTTCCTATAAATAATAAGAATATACAAGTTACTACACCAGGTAAATCTTAAACAACATTTTTTTTTATAAAAAGCATGAAACTATTAAATGATACCAAAATAACATATGATAGTTGAATAATATAATAAAATAACAAAAGCAACAAGTAGTAAACTGTTCGAATTCACAATGATCAAAACTTGAATAAAAAATGCTGACAATCAGGAATATAAATTAAAATACTTTAATACATAAATAATTTTGTATAAAAAAATATAAAAAAATCATATAAAAACATGAAAATTAATAAATAATACCAACAAAACATATGACACTCCTATGATATTATCAACTAACAATAGAAACAAATAATACATTGTGCAAATCCTCAGTGTTACCATAACAATATGTTCACATACCGCTATGATATCATTAAAATTTTTTATATACTATCATGTTAATTAGAAAACTGTGAAGGTAACAAAACAAAATAGATTAACAAATCAATAACACAACCAAAAATATACTTAAATCATGAAACTAATATATGATTCAAAGACAACATCTGATACCCTAATAGTATCATCAAATAACAAAAGGAACAAACAATACACTACCAAAATTCTCAATGATACCATGATAGTATATTCATATATATATTATCATGGTATCATAAAGGGCTTATCAAAATTTTAATGAAAAGTGCTGACTGTCAGGAATACAAATCATAATACTTTCATACACACAAACAATGTACTAGATCAAATATATTAGTAAATCAGAACCTAACATAAAGCACATCAAGACATGAAAAAATACATGATTCCAAACATATATATAATACACTAATAGTATCATCTAAAATTATTTTTTCAAGCTAATTTTTAGTATAGTAGCAATGATATGATCATGATACCTTCATAGGTGATACATTATCAACTTTTTTATCAAGAATTTCACCAATATTTTCAATTCTAGTTTGGAGAAACGACTCGCATGGCTCATCATGATTACCAATCTTTCATTTTTTATTCCATTGTTCAATATTGTAATCATGATCATCCATTGGTGCCTTCCTTTTACTTTTCAAATCATCATAATTTTCACCACCTACATTGTCAGGAATTTCAACAACTGCATCGTCATAAATTTTAACATTTACCTATGCATGTTAAGATCCATTATTTAATTCGATATATGTGTATTGACATCCAAATACAAAGAAAAATTTGGATTAGACACTTCAAAAGCAATTGATTCTTGGTCCCCTACATCATCATCATCAACGTCAAGAACACTTAGATTCAAAGGACGACCCTACCAACGAGTCACTGATGTGTTTATGACCCATTGATTTTTTTTTTTTGAAAAAAATCACAACAAACAAATAAAAAAGAATTGATAAACAAAGTTAAGGCTATTGTAAATAAAAAATCAAAATTTAAAATCTTAGTTCAATGCATGTTTCGTAATGAAATGGAATGAACGAAGAAGATAAACTACCAGGAATTGATAATTTATTTTTTTAAAAAAATTGAAATCGTTGGAGAAGGTTGAGCAAAGACACGGACAAACGACTCTAAAGATAAATGGTAAAATTAAAAAAATAAATTAAATATGTAAGAATTTCATTTTACAAGGTAATTAATCATAATTAAAGGTGAAAAGAGTTGGACTTGGGTGGACAATTGGGCCTAAACTAAAGGTGGCATGGACTCCAATTAATTTGGGCAGAACGACCAATTTCCCAGCTATTTTGGGGTGGGCTATGGATGATAATTATTTTATATTTTAATTCCAATATGTGTAGCTTTCCTTTTTTTCTTTTCAGACCACTTTAAACCCAAATTGACGAGCGAAACATGGTTGACCCAATGCCATCCTCTCCTTAAAGCACCCCAATGTTCAACTTGTAGTGTCCATATTTTGGCCAAAATCCAAAAGTTATTCTTGGTTTGAATCACTCTCCCACTCAATATTGTTGTATCACACATTTAAATCCATTATTAGGTAACGATTAAAAGATCTAATTTTATAACGGTCGATTTGGTGCGATCGTTTGGTTACTTAATATTTTCTACTCATTTTGTCTTTAGTTATTAGTTAATAATTTTATTTTTATCAGTAATCCTACATTTTTATAATAGCTCTATCCGTACCATTCTTCTCTTGTAGATTTACTATTAAAATTATGAATGTGTGACTTTAGGTAACTGTGGAGAACAATACAATATATCTAAATATTATATTCATTAAAATAATATAATAGGATACAATATAACACAATGCAATAGAATACGATATGTTAATGTGACATTTTAATATTTAAAAAATATGCATCTTTTCATTGCCACATAGACACTGGTTTCTGCCCGTTGGTGGTCTTCTCATATGCTGCAGAATGTTGGGTGTACTGGAAATTATTTGCTCCTGTTGAAACATCTTGATTGCTGCATTATTATACTGCATTACTTCATTTGGATTTTGTGAATATGTTACTAATCCATTGTTACAACATCTTCAAAGTTGTGGGTGGCTTTGTATCCCATTGTGTAACACCTCGAAAAAAGGAAAGTTGCATTTTAACCACTGCTCAGAGTCTATAAGTCTTTTTTACGAATTGTAGAACCTTCTACGGTCTGTAGAAGGGAGTCGTAGAAATGGTTGAGGATTTCTTATTTTTGGATCTCTACAGTTTTCCTATCCACCAGGATGGTCCGTAAAAAGTCCTACGACCTGTAGGAAATGGTCGTAGAAGGGGTTCAAAACTTTATTTAAAAATTATCACTTTTGGGTCTATGGAGGTCTTGTACATGCCGTAGCAATATTAACTGGTCCTAGACCTATCTCGTGGAAGTTGGTCTCATACTTGGAAATGACTTTTTATTTATGGGTTCTATGGTTGGATCTATGGTCCGTAGAATATTAGACGAACCATAGAGTGTCTTATGGAAATGATTCAGAAATTTTGGTCCCCAACATCCATTTCTACGCATGACCAGTATGGACCATAGAAATTTATACGGACCGTAGATCAGCTTGTAGGTCCCCTCCGATAGTTTTAAGCTAGGGATAATTAACTTAAGGATGTGGCTCATATCTGGTTCAATCAGTGGAAAGAAAACAAGGGTGAGAATGCAGCTCCTATGACTTGAGATTATTTTACTAGAGCTTTTCTGGACAGGTTTTTCCCAAGGGAGTTGAGAGAAGCTAAGGCACAAGATTTTATGAATTTGAAGTAGGGTTCAGTGTCGATGAAAGAGTACGGATTGAATTTCACTCACCTCTCCAAGAATGCTCAATATATGGTTACTGATTCGAGGGAACAAATGAGTAAGTTTTTGTTTGGGGTATCCGATATGGTAAAGACCGAGTGAAGGAATGCTATGCTTCTAGGGGATATGGATATCTCCAGACTAATGACTCATGCTCAGCAGGTTGAGGGATATAAGCTTAGAGAAATGGCTACGGACAACAAGAAGGCTAGAACAAGAAATTATGAATACTCTCAGCAGAGATCGAGTGGTGGAAATTGCTCACAATTACAACAGACGTTTATAGCCCCAACACCTTCCTCAGCTAGCGCTCCATCCCCCAGGTTTCGACAGGATCAGAAAAGTAGGGCACCAGGCTCTAAGTCATAGGGGAGTGTTTCAGATAATCAGAATTTTCTAACTTTCCCAAAGTGTGATAAGAACAATTCGGGTGAGTGTCTTGCAAGTAGGGAATGATGCTTTGGGTGTGGTCATTCTGGACATAGGTTGATGTAATAACCCGGATTCCAAAAAGGGCAACATAGCAGTTTTTAGCGATTTGTAGGTGCCAACCACGGCCCATGGATAGGACCACAAACTGTAGGTGTGATCCGTGGATGGGCACTCAAATAGGGGTTCAGGCAGTTTGGACAATGGCCCAAACCAACGGACCGTTGGTGGGACCACGGTTCGTTTTCGAGGGTCCTTGGTCCAGACCCCAGAAGACCCCTCTCCTATCGGAAAGACGGACCACGAGGACATGCTTTAGGTCAGTTCACGATTTGTCGACTTGGGTCCGTAGGTGGTGGTATGACAATTAAGTTGAGGGGCAGTTGGGTCTTTTTCTTATTATTTTATTCCTATACTAAGTCATTTTACCCTTCACTAAGACCCCTATATAAGCATTTCAACCCCCCAAAATTCCCAATAGAAATCATTCTCTCAAACTCAGCAAAAGAAATCAAGTTCTTCCTCTCCAAAATATCTCTCTCTCTAGAACTGGAAGAAGAAGAACGGGTTCAAGCTAGGATCAAGGTGAAGCCTACATTCCTTAAGCAATTGTGGGCTTTGATAGTGAGGAACGGTAGTTTTAATCCATGGATTCCTTCCATTCATGGAGTTCTCAAACTCCTCTATTTTTAAAGTAAGAAATCCCCAATTGAGTTAGGGTTTTCTTCATTTGTCATGGGTTCTCTTGGTTATTGATTTATATGATTGGATTATAATCTCTTATGAATGAATTGATGAAATACTATAATTTTATGATGATTTTCTCATGAACCCATGTAATCCCCATATTTTTCAAGTTATGATCATATGATGTGGGATTTTGATTATGAAGGAAGAGTTTTATGAAATAAAGCATGTATTAATATAATTACATAAATTTATGATGAAATCCATATCTAACCCACGTTTTCTAAATGTTGATGATTGAAAGTAGATTTTGAGCTTTGAAAGGTAAATTATGGAATTATGCATGTTCTTATGAAATCTATGCAAATGTTTTAAGGATGCTTTGAGAGTAAAGTATCAATGATGATGATGTTGGAGTGTTATTGAAAGGATTTTCTCATATACACACAAAATCATGATGTGAAAGGTTTTTCTCACATAATAAAGGATTCTAGGGTTGAAAGGTCTTCTCACCTAATTGAATCAAAGATGAAAAACTATCCTAATGAAACCTAGCTTGGATTGGTAAGAAGACGTGCCCTTCCATGGATAATAAGAACAAGTAAGAAATTACTATTTTGTGGGATTTATGCTTAGCACAGAGAGGATATTAAGATGGAAACTCTCCTGTTTGTAGAGGCCGAGTTTTTAGAAGCAATCTTCTTATCTCTTACCTATGTGCCTCCATAGGATGATTGTCTAGATAGACATTAGATAGTGGATCCACCTAATCTAGAAGTTATGGTCCTTACCTTGGCAAGTAGGACAACCCTTTTTGGTTTGGGAGACACTGAAGATCATGTTATAGCTCATAGGGTCTCTATGTCGGTTAAGGTTAATTCCCACATTAATAATGAACTAAGGTTACTTCAAGAAATATCTCATATGTTTTCAAAGGTTTTAATGATGTTAGCTTGCATTGACCATGTTTTATGACTTATGTTTTGTAACCTTTTTAAATCACGTTTTAGCTTGGTCAATTGCATGTCATGAAATGTCCCCTTTTAGCATGATTTAAATGTTTTATGCATAACTATGATACTCAGTACATTGTTTTGTACTAACGCATACTCTTGTCTACATTTCCCCAAATTTTGGGTCCGACGGTCAGGTTTCTCATTTTCGTGGCTAGTGGTTGATTTTGAGGTTCCCAAGCTTTGGTGAGTCCTCATGCCTCTAGGATGTATTTTTATTGTTTCTAGTTTCCTTTGTATTTTAGTTTTGGACATGATGTATCGGCTAGGACCAATTTCATTATATTGTACTAGATGGCTATTGAGACAAGTGTTTTAGACTTCCGCTTTTCTTTTATAAAAACTATTGGACTTGAAATGTTGTTTTACTTCTATTGTTATATTTATTATGTTATGAATGCTAAGTGGCTTGTATGGAGTCCCTCGGGGTCCTATACGCCATGTTACATCTAGGGGGTACCCTTGGGTAGTGACAAACTTGGTAATCAAAGCACAAGGTTTAGAATGGTCCTAGGATGTCTCATAAGCCACCTCGAGTAGAGCCTCGTTCATGAGTGTGAAGGCTACAAAATGTTTAGGAAACTCCACTTCTTTCATTACTCTAAAGTCGTGCGATAGAGTTTAAGTCTATAAGGTCTCTCTCCTAATCCTTATCCGATGCTCTAAATGAGATGTCTACTCGAAGAGCTTATGCTAGAAAGAATGTGATGGAGAATGTGGAACAAGAAGCTCCTCCCCAAGCTCCTCAAGTTCTGGTCGATCTTTTGGCCGAACAAGTGACTAGTGCAAAGTTTAGGGCTGCTTTTCAAGTGTTGGCTCAAGCCGTGACGACCCAATCCAATAGGGAAGTCAAGGTTCTTGTGAACCCAAATGTGGGTACGACGACATCTAGAGTGAGTGACTTCGCTAGGATGAATCCTCCGGAGTTTCATGGGTCTAAGGTTGAGGAAGATCCTCAAGAGTTCATTGATGAGGTTTATAAGGTCTTGATGATCATGGGAGTGACTCCGGTGGAAAAGGCAGAGTTGGCCTCTTATCAACTAAAAGGTGTTGCTCAAATATGGTACAACCAATGGAAAGAAGGGAGACTAGAAGATGCAGGTCCTCTTGATTGGGAGAAGTTTAAGACTGATTTTCTTGATAGGTTCTTTCCCCTTGAGATGAGGGAAGCCAAGGTGCTTGAGTTTATCAACCTTTGTCAAGGAAGTATGAGTGTGAGGGAATATTCTCTAAAGTTCACACAATTGTCTAAGTATGCTCCAACAATTGTTGCCGATTCAAGGGCAAGGATGAGTAAGTTTGTTTTGGGTGTGTCTGAAATGGTGGTTAAAGAGTGCCATACCGTCATGCTCATAAATGACATGGACATCTCTAGTCTCATGGTTCATGCACAATAAATTGAAGAGGAGAAACTTAAGGAGAAGTCTAGAAAGGTAGAAAGGGCTAAGACTGGTGATGGTAATTTCTCTCAAGTAAGGTCCGATGGACATAGTCGTCCTAGATTTCGACAAAGGTTTTCCAGTCAAAGTTCCTCCAATCCTCCTCCTAAGTTCAACAAAGATAGGATGTTTAACCCTAATCCTAAAGGAGGTAATGATAGAGGATCTACATTGCCCATCTCTACTTGTACTAGGTGTGGAAAGAAGCACGATGGTAACTGCCTAGATGCCACAGATGGTTGCTTCAGTTGTGGTAAGAGTGGTCATAAAATGAGGGATTTTCCCATGCCTGCGACTAAGGGAAGAGAGGGCAATGAAGCTCCTCCTAATAGTTCAGGTTCCAATGCTCCTAAGCACAACCAATTCTATGCACTTTAGGCTCGTGGTGAACAAGAGGGTTCTCCTTGGCTACCAGTATGTTGAAAGTTTTCCAGCTTGATGTTTATGCTTTACTTGATCCCGGTTCTACCTTGTCTTTTGTGATGCCATATGTGGCTATGAGGTTTGATGTTCTTTCAGATGTGTTGTTAGATCCTTTTTATATCTCTACTTCTGTTGGTGATTCTATTATGGCTAAGAGGGTCTATACAAAGTGTCCCGTTTCCTTGTCCCGTATAGTTTCTTTTGTTGACTTGGTAGAATTTGATATTCTATACTTTGATGTTATCTTTGGTAAGGATTGACTGCACTCAGTTGATGCTTCTATTGATTGTAAAACTCGTGTAGTCAAGCTTTAGTTCCCAAATGAGACTGTCCTAGAGTGGAAGGGAGGGGGGGGGGGGGGGCTATTCTATGCCTAAGGGTTAGTTTGTCTCTTGTATTAAATCTAGAAAGATGATTTCTAACGGTTGCATATTCCATCTAGTTAGGGAGAGGGATGTAGATTTTGAATTCCATACTCTCCGGTCGGTCCCCGTTGTTAATGAGTTTTTGGAAGTGTTCCCAGATAATTTACCTGGTATTCCTCCCGAGAGGGAAATAAACTTCAGTATTGAACTTCTCCCAGATACACAACCTATTTCTATTCCTCTTTAATGTATGGCTCCCGCAGAACTTAAGGAGTTGAAAGAACAATTGAAAGATATGTTGGCTAAGGGTTTCATCCAACCTAGTATCTCTCCATGGGGTGCTCTAGTTTTGTTTGTTAGGAAGAAGGATGGTTCCCTTCGTATGTGTATTGACTATACTCAGTTGAACAAGGTGACTATTAAGAATAAGTATCCTCTCCCAAGGATAGATGATTTATTTGACCAACTTCAAGGAGCGAGTTATTTCTCAAAGATTGATCTTAGGTCGGGTTATCACCAATTGAGGGTGAAAGAGAATGATATTTCGAAGATTACTTTTCTAATTCGGTATGGTCATTATGAGTTTTTGGTAATGTCGTTTGGGTTGACTAATTCTCCTGCTGTGTTTATGGATTTGATGAATAGGGTATTTAGACAATACCTTGACATGTTTGTGATTGTGTTCATTGATGATATATTGATCTATTTGAGAAGTGAGAATGAGCATATTGATCATTTGAGGACTGTGTTGCAAATTCTCAAGGACCAACAACTCTTTGCCAAATTAGCAAATGTTAGTTTTGGCTAAGGTCCGTAGCTTTCCTTGGCTATATTGTTTCAAGTAAGGGTATTGAGGTAGATTCTAAGAAGACGTATGCAGTCAAGAGTTGGGCTAGACCTCTAGCTCCTTCAGATATTAGAAGTTTCTTTGGTTTGGTCGGTTACAATAGAAGGTTTGTTGAGGGATTCTCTTCAATGGCTTCTCATTTGACGGCTTTGACTAAAAAAAAAGCTAAGTTCATATGGTCCGAAACGTGTGAGAAGAGTTTCCAAGAGTTGAAAGATACACTTACTTCTACTTCGGTGTTGACTTTACCATAAGGGACAAATGGTTTTGTTTTTTTATTGTGATGCCTCTAGAATCGGGCTAGTGTGTGTGCTTATGCAAAATGGGAAAGTTATTGCCTATTCCTCAAGGCAACTTAAGGTTCATAAGAAGTATTATCCTACCCATGACCTTGAACTAGCGGCGGTTGTTTTTGACTTAAAGATTTGGAGGCATTATTTGTATGGTGTTCATGTAGATGTGTTTACCAACCACAAGAGTTCGTAATATGTGTTTAATCAGAAGGATCTAAATCTTCATAAAAAAAGGTGGCTTGAGCTATTGAAAGATTATGACATGAGTGTTCTTTATCATCCCGGAAAGGCAAATGTGGTGGCGGATGCTCCTATTCGGTTATCCATGGGAAGTGTAGCTCATACTAAAGAAGAAAATAAAGAGTTGGTTCGAGATGCTCATAGATTGTCCCGAATGGGTATTCGGTTAGTGGACTCTACCAAGGGTGGTGTTATGGTTCACAATGGTTCAGAATCGTCTTTAGTGGCGGATGTGATAGCCAAGCAAGGTCTTGATCCACTTTTGGCCGAATTAAAAGAAACGGTGCTTAAGAAATCCATTGAGGCATTCTCCCAAGGGGGAGATGGTGTACTTAGATATCAAGGTCGATTATGTGTTCCAAATGTTGATGACTTGAGGGAACAAATATTGTCAGAAGCCCATACTTAGCGGTATTCCATTTACCTGGGAGCCACTAAGATGTACCATGATTTATGAGAATTCTATTGGTGGAATGGGATGAAGAAGGATATTGCGGAATTTGTGACTAAGTGTCCTAATTGTCAACAAGTGAAAGTTGAGCATCAGAAACCGTGAGGTTTATCCCAAGACATTAGTATTCCTACTTGGAAGTGGTAAGATGTGAATATGGACTTCATAGTTGGTTTACCTCGCTCCCGCCAACAACATGACTCAATTTGGGTTATAGTAGATCGAATGACGAAATCGGCTCATTTCTTTCCCGTCAAAGTTTCCTATACGGCGGAGGACTATGCCAAGTTGTACTTAAGAGAAATGGTAAAGTTGCACGGAGTTCCTTTGTCCATTTTTTTTTATTGTGGTACCCAATTCACTTCTCTATTTTGGAAGTCTTTCCGAAAGGGTCTTGGTACTCGTGTTAAGCTTAGTACGACCTTTCATCCCCAAATAGATGGCCAAGTGGAGTGTATTATCCAAACTTTGGAAGATATGTTAAGGGATTGTGTGGTTGATTTTAAGGGTAATTGGGATGACCATTTTCCATTGATTGAGTTTTCTTATAACAATTGGTCTTCTCACCTAATTGAATCAAAGATTAAGAGCTATCCTAATGAAACCTAGCTAGGATTGGTTATTGTATAATACCTTTCCATGGATGATGACTTAGCTTGGATTGGAAATATGACATGCCTTCCATGGATAATAAGAACAAGTAAGAAATGTCTATTCTGTTGGATTTATGCTTAGCACCGAGAGGATGTTGAGATGGAAACTCTCCCGTTAGTAGAGGCAGGGTTTCTAGAAGCAATCTCCTTATCCCTTACCTATGTACCCCATAGGATGATTGTCTAGATAGACATTAGCTAGTGGATCCACCTAAGCTAGAAGTTATGGTCTTTGCCTTGGCAAATAGGATGACCCTTTTTGGTGTGGGTGACACCGGGGGATCTTGTTATAGCTCACGTGGTCTCTATGTCGGTTAAGGGTAATTCCCATATTAATAATGAACTAAGGTTATTTCAAGAAGTATCTCATATGTGTACAAATGTTTTAATGATGTTAGACTGCATTGACCATGTTTTATGACTTATGTTTTCTAACCCATTTATATCACGTTTTAGCTTGGTCAATTGCATGTCATGAAATGTCCCCTTTTAGCATGATTTAAATGTTTTATGCATAACTATCATACTTGGTACATTATTTTGGACTAATGCATACTCTTACCTACATTTGCCCAAATGTAGTGTCCGGCAATCAAGTTTCTCAGTTTCGTGGCTAGTGGTTGATTTCGAGGTTCCTGAGCTTTGGTGAGACCTCACGCTTTGAGGACAGATTTTAAATGTTTCTAGTTTCCTTATTGTATTTCAGTTTTGGACATGATGTATGGGCTAGGCCCAATATCATTCTATTGTACTAGATGGCTATTGAGACAAGTGTTTTAGACTTCGTTTTTTTTAATAAAAACTATTGGACTTGAAATGTTGTTTTACTTCTCTTGTTCTATTTCTTAGGTATGAATGCGAAGTAGTTTGTATGGGGTCCCTAGGGGTCCTATACGCCATGTTACATCTAGGGGGTACCCTTGTGTTGTGAAAGTTGAAGGATTGCCCTTCTTCGAGGCAGGGGCAAAGAGGTAGCAATAATAGGGCTCAATCTACAGCACCAACAGGTCGCCCAACTCAACAGGGTGCTTTGTCTGGTACAGGTGGCGGTCAATGTCAAAATAGGTTGTATGCTGTCCAGGCTTGCCAGGACCAAGAAGATTCTCCTGGTGTGGTTACTAGTACATTACGAGTCTTTCATTTAGATGTTTATGCATTTTTAGATCCAGGGGCTACACTGTCTTTTGTAACTCCCTATATAGAAGTAAACTTCGGTGTTAGTCCAGAATTTCTCTTAGAACCCTTATCATCTCTACTCCAGGTGGTGACCCAGTTATAGTTAGACGGGTTTACAGAAATTTCCCCGTCACAGTCTCTCACAAAGTCACCTCAGTAGATCTTGTAGAGTTAGAAATGGTTGATTTTGATATCATTCTAGGCTTGGATTTGTTACATTCATGTTATGCCTCAATCAATTGTGGAACTAGGATCGTTCGGTTTAAGTTTCCAAATGAGCAAGTCTTAGAATGGAAGGTTAGTAATTCAGTGCCTATAGGTTGATTTATCTCTTACTTTAAGGCTAGGAAGATGATCTCCAAAGGGTATGTCTATCATCTTGTTCGGGTTAAGGATTCAAACTCTGAAACCCCAACTCTTGAGTTAGTCCCGGTAGTAAATGAGTTTCCAGAAGATCTTCCCGGAGTTCCTCTTGAAAGGGAATTCAACTTCAGAATAAATCCCCTTCTAGATACCCAGGCCATTTCGATTCCTCCTTACATAATGGCTCCAGCTGAGCTAAAGTAATTAAAAGAACAGTGGAAAGACCTTCTAGAAAAGGGCTTCATCAAACCTAGTATCTCTCTATGGGGTGCACTAGTGTTGTTCGTGAAAAAGAAAGATGGTTCTCTCAGAATGTGCATTGACTATAACCAGTTAAACAAATTCACATTCAAGAATAAGCATCCCATCCCCAGGATTGATGACTTGTTCGACCAACTTCAGGGTTCTAGTTTCTTTTCTAAGACAGACCCCAGATCCGGCTATCATCAGCTCAGAGTCAAAGATAGTCACATTTCGAAGACAACCTTCAGAACTCGGTATGGTCACTATGAATTTGTAGTTATGTCTATTGGACTGACAAATGCTCTTGCATCTTTCATGGACTTAATAAACAGGGTGTTCAAACAATATTTGAACTTGTTCGTTATAATTTTTATTGATGATATTCTCATATATTCTTAGAGTGAAGAGGAGCATGCGAATCATCTGAGAGTTGTTCTGCAAACTCTCAAAGATCGCCAGATATTCACTAAGTTCAGCAAATGTGAGTTCTGGTTACAGTCAGTCGCTTTCCTTGAACATCTGGTATCTAACAAAGGAATACGAGTGGATTCTCAGAAAATTGAGGTAGTACAACATTGGCCCAGACCCACTTCTCCAATAGATATCAAAAGTTTCTTGGGTTTGGTCGGTTATTACAGGCGATTTGTTGAAGGATTTTTATCCATAGCTTCCATATTAACCAAGTTGACTCAGAAGAAGATCAAATTTCAGTGGTGAGACTAATGTGAGAAAAGTTTCTCAGAAGTGAATACTAGGTTAACTATAACTCCTGTCTTGATTCTACCAGATGGTTCAGGCAGGTATGTAATTTATTAGGATGCATCCAAGGTCGACCTAGATTGTGTGTTGATTCAGCGAGGTAAGGTTATAGCTTATGCTTCTAGACAACTTAAGGTCCATGAGAAGAATTACCCCGAATCATGACCTCGAGCTTGCAGCCATAGTATTTGCTCTAAAGATTTGGAGACACTACTTGTATGGTATTCATGTTGACGTGTTCACATATCATAGGAACCTCCAATATGTGTTCACCCAGAATGAGTTAAATCTTCGACATAGGAGATGACTTGAATTACTAAAAGACTATGACATGAATGTGCTTTACTATCCTGGTAAGGCCAATGTAGTTGATGATGCTCTCAGTAGACTGTCTATGGGTAGTGTAGCACATGTTGAGGAAAACAAGAAAAAGTTAGCCAAATATGTTCACCAGCTTGCTCACTTAGGAGTTTGCCGTACGAACACGTCAGACGGTGGTGTGATAGTTCAAACTGGATCAGAATCTTTATTGGAAGTAAAGGTTAAGGAAAAACAAGATAGTGATTCGATACTACTTCAGTTAAAAGGTCTAGTTCATTAACAAAAAGTTGAGATTTTCTCCCAAGGTGGAGATGGTGTACTTCGTTACCAAGGGCATTTATGTGTTCCAAATATGGGGGAGTTGAGGCAGAAGATCCTTACAGAAGCTCATAACTCTAGGTATTCCATTCATCTAGGTGCCACTAAGATGTACCGTGATCTACGGGAAGTATTTTTGTGGAACGGCATGAAGAAGTACATAGCAAATTTTATGGCTAAGTGTCCTATCTGTCAATAGGTTAAGGTAGAACATCAGAAACAAGGAGGTATGACTCAAGAGATTAACATTCCTACATGGAAGTTGGAAGTTATAAACATGGAATTCATTACGGGTGTACCTCGTACTCGTAGACAACATGACTCTATTTGGGTGACAGTAGACAAAGTCACTAAGTCTGCTCACTTCTTGGTTGTCAAGACTATAGATTCAGCAGAGGACTATGCCAAACTCCACATCAATGAGATAGTAAGGTTGCATGAGGTTCCCTTGTCTATCATCCCATATAGAGGTCCTTAGTTTACATATCATTTTTTGAAATCGTTCCAGAAAGGTTTTAATACTCAGGTCTATCTCCGTACAATATTTCATCCACAGACGGATGGTCAAGCAGAGTGTACCATTCAGACCTTAGAGGATATGTTGAGAGCTTAAGTGATCAATTTCAAGGGTAGTTGGGATGATCACCTACCTCTCATAGAGTTCACCTGTAATAATAGCTCCATTCCAGTATTAAGATGGCCCCAAAATGAGGCACTATATAGGCTTAGATGTAGGTCCCCAGTTGGTTGGTTTGAAGTAGGTGAAGCAGCCTTGATTGAGCCAGATTCGATTTATAAGGCTATGGAGAAAGTTAAGCTCATCAGAGATAGACTAAAGACGACCAAAGTCATCACAAGTCCTATGCAAATGTGAGAAGAAGGGACATAGAGTTTGAAATCGATGATTGGGTTTTCCTGAAGGTGTCACCTATAAAGGGGGTAATGAGATTTGGCACGAGAAGGAAGTTCATTCCGATATATGTAGGTCTTATAGAATCCTTAAAAGGGTTGTTAATGTGGCTTATGAGTTAGAGTTGCTAGCAGAACTAGCAACGCTTCATCCAGTCTTTCACATTTCCTTGTTGAAGAAGTGTGTGGTTGATCCGGCATCAATAGTACCATTATAGAGTGGGGCTGTGAAGGATTGTCTCACTTATGAAGAGGTTCCAGTTGAAATTCTTAACTGTCAAGTTTGTAGGTTTAGAAATAAGGAAGTTGCTTCAATGAAGGTTTTGTGGAGGAGTCAGTCCGTAGAGGGAGCTACTTGGAAGAACAAGCAGCCATGATGGCCAAATATCCTCACCTCTTTCCTTCCGATTCTGTTTCAGGTTGAGGTAATAGTTCCTCTCAAGTCTCTTAGTTTACTCTTGTGTAATTCAATCTCAGTATCTTGTTCCATTAGTTATTTTTGCATTTCAGCATATTTGCATGTTCTTGGAACTCAGTTCAGTTAGATATCAGTTTCTAGTACTTAGTGGTAGGGATTGTAGCCCATTCCCTCTATACTCAGCTTGTTTAGACTTCATTCAATGACGAATGTTCCCAAGGGGAAGATAATGTAACACCTCAGATATTAAAATGGAGAAAATCCTATTTTTTCAGAAAATTGGTGCCAGTACCAACGGAACCACCCACGGACCGTAGGTAGAACCG